>NC_134700.1:278629041-278886541 GCF_043290135.1 Rhipicephalus microplus | reverse complement strand
TAGCAAACCAGGCGTAGCGATATGATTAACCATCCTCCACTGTTATTGATCTAGGCTGTGGTACCTCCTCAAGCTCCCTCATATTGACTTTGCCGTCGGCACATGGCTAGCTTGTCGTCCAAGGCAAGCGTGGAAAAATCATTAGCTCCCACGATGGCTTCTCCTTATCTCAAACAGCAGCACCAACCACGGTACAAAATATCATGCGAGAGCATCGTCACTACACGTGCTCGATCGAATATGCGCACATGTTGCAGATAGGCGTGTAGATCGTCTGCCTGTAAGGCTTATAAGTTCGTGCCTGTGAAGTATGTAAGACATTCACTAATGTTTTCTTTCTCTCTTTTTTTCTTTCCTTTTCTTTTGTTAGTTGTAGCTTACAGAAGAGCCAGCCACATTTGTACCTATATTTTGTGTCAGTTCAGGCTCCAGATCATTGTAGTTACCGATAGGAAGCAGTAATAAATGTTTCATCTCTCTCTCTGGGAAAGAGAGTTAACGTGTGTTTCTTTTAAAGAGAGTTATATAACACTCAAAACAAACCAGGACTCACTAAAGAGCGGCAGCTAATCAGTAATTTTCTTTTCCTTGGAGTGCTCGACGTTTGCGTCGGTCAGGGTTTCCTATACATGAAGTTACGATGATATAAGAACCGATATAAGGTACGATGATACAATATATTAACTTGGGCGTGTAGGTACACACACGGAGAAGCTTCAGCGCGATTTAGACGACGACCAATGAGACACACAGAACACACCGAAGGAAACACATAGCGCTCCTCTGTATTCTGCAGGTCTCCTTGGTCTTCATCTGAATCGCACTGAAGCCTATCCGAATACAATAAAAGATACGATAAACGATATGACTTAAGATACGACGATGTAAGGAAGCGCGATGACATAAGCAAACTGAGTTGCAGTTCTTACTTCTACTATGGACTGACCACATGCGCGTGTATATATATATATATATATATATATATATATATATATATATATATATATATATATATATATATATATATATATATATATATATATATATATATATATATATATATATATATATATATATATATATATATATATATATATATATATATATATATATATATATATATATATATATATATATATATATATATATATATATATATATATATATATATATATATATATATATATATATATATATATATTTATATATATATATATATATATATATATATATATGTATGTATATATATATATATAAGGAAGAGAAGTGTATACCTAAGGGCTCGTATTTCCGTGTTTTAACACAATATTAATGAGATATAACAGACAGTAATGCCAAGGAATATACAGGGGAAGTTATTAGAACCAATGAAATGTAAATAAGAAGAAAGAAGAAAGAAAAGTGGAGGAAAAAAATACCAGCTGTGAGCAGGAATCGAACCTACGACCTTCGAATAACGCGTTTGAGAGCATCGAACGCGTTATTCGAAGGTCGTAGGATCGATTCCTGCTCACAGCTGGTAATTTTTTCATCCACTTTTTTTTTCTTCTTATATATATATATATATATATATATATAAATATATATATATATATATATATATATATATATATATATATATATATATATATATATATATATAGACTGGAAGCTAGAAACTATAGTACGGAAGGGCAGACCGCAGGTGAAGAGAAGAATGCGCTTCCGTATGGAATATTGGATGACAGTGGTTAGGTAATATCGCATCAGCTCTGCTTCATTTCTTTATTATTGTTATTATTATTATTATTGTTATTATTTAATTATTATTATTATTATTATTATTATTATTATTATTATTATTATTATTATTATTATTATTATTATTATTATTATTATTATTATTATTATTTATTTATTTATTTATTTATTTATTTATTTATTTATTTATTTATTTATTTATTTATTTATTTATTTATTTATTTATTAAGTACAAACTTCGGTTAGACAGCAGAGGTTAGACAGCAGCGAAACTAGGAGAGGTTCGCAAGGAAGTCTATACGCTTAAATATTAGTCCAAGGGAGAGAACAAACCGACCCTGCGAGTGTCTGTTGCTATGACGACACTCATGGAGACCCAGCTTCAAGGTCAAACACATTCAAAAGAAGGTTCACCGTAAACTGCGAAGTTGCACCGTAAAGAGCAGACCTATATGCTGTTTTCACCGGAATAAAATCTCCGGCGAAACCATCATATATTAGCCTAGTCTTTGCAATGTGCAGATACGTGCTACGTTCCTTGGGAAAAAAGGCAGGTGCAGTAAATGGCAGGCTAAACGTGCACCGAAGAGTACTGACCCAGCATGACCCACAGGAACCTTGGTCCCGAATCTCGCCAATGGTGGTGCACTCGGGCCAGTTTTCTCGAGAATCGAAGTTCTCCGGCAAGGGACCGAGTGAACTGAGGTCCAGCCTCCGTTCGGGAAGCCGGTACCTCTGGTTCTCCGGATGTACTCCAAGAAGGCTACGCACGTATGCGGGATCTTCGAAGCCAGGATTGCGGCCAGCCTGCATCCGAAGGCAGGTAGAGGAAGAAAGAGATTTATCAAAAAAGTGTGCGTGTTTGTGTGTCAAAAAATGGCAAAGACGATAACGAGAAAAAAAAATAATCACTCAGTGGTGCCCATCCTAATAGGGCTTAAAATCTATTGAAACTTAACAATGTTGGCTAAGGTATTTGTACTAGCTTCTATTTCAGCCTATGTACACGTATTCTTCAGTTACCTAAATTTGTCGCAAATAACGATTTGTCTTTTTTTTTTGCTTTTGCACGTTAAGCTCAGGGCGCTGTAGTAAACAAGATATTGAACTTTTTTGTAACATCCAAGCCGGCTTCTGCGTACCACTTCTTCGTGTTTATTTTTCTTTTCAATTATTTCTCTCTTCCTCTTTGGCTGTCTTTGTACAATTGCGTCCCCAGTAATTGAGAAGACAATAATGAGTATACACAAATGATTTTTCTAAGCGATTGCGCTGTGGGAGGTCAAACTACGCGATCTACGCTGTTTAAGCGGATCTCACCTTCCACGTCGTGTTGAGGTAGTTTATGTATTGAATCATCTTGTCGGAAAATGCGTCCGTCTGGCCCGGGATCATGTAGCGCCAGGCATCCTCGGACACCGCGAAGGCAACAGCTGAGAGGAAGTAAACTACCACCGACGTGCGCATATTGGCTTAGCGTAAGTCACTGCCCTAAGTGTCGAAGGGTTCCTCAAAGGTCCCAAGCACCTTCGTGGTGTTCACGACGAGGCAGTAGTCCGGTGTGTACACCAGGCCCAATTCCGGTCCGATGGCTTTGTGTCGAGTGTAGTGGTGTCTCTCAAGTCGGGACAAAGGCTATGCCAGACGGTCTCGAAGTCTAAGAATTGTCTGGTGGGAAAGGGAGACCCTAGACTAACCACGTGATGCGTATCGGTCGCGTCTGGGATTCGCATGACCTTTACGTCACGTGAGACTCGCTGGAGATCGCGCAGTGAGCGTCAAGGCTACGCAGCGTGTATGGAACCAGAGACGGGCCGATAGGAACCGTCCCGGCGAGAAAGACTCTGCTGATGAGATTGCGCTGTGTACGAGAGAAAGATTGAGCTCGCAGCTAGCTAGACACGCGTTTCGCGCTATGTGCAACTTTTCGTTGCATTTACTTCTTTGCTTTCGTCGAGTGACTTGTATGTTATACTTGATGTTTCTTCTTTTCTTGAATTTGTTTTCTTGTTTTCGCGAAAGAGAGGTGATGTATTTGATCGTCTGCATGTTAGATTGACATGTTAGATTTACACTTTGCCCTGAATGGACAAAGACTATTATGAGGGTCAAAAATGAGTCTTGTATGAGAAACCATCAACATCATTTCGTAACAGCCGCCTCTATTGCCCTTCACGAACGTTATTGTCCCCTGGATTTCCACTTTTCTAAGCCTATAACTGGAATACTGGTTCTGCTCGCGATGATGACACGTGTGGCAGTGATACACAGAAATCATTATGTAGTGGGAACATACGAAGTCAATCGCTGGCAAAAAAAAAAGGCAAACACATTTTTTTACCCTGCGTACTCATTCAATCAGAAACATCTTTTACATAATGTCACGGGCTTTTTCTTCGCAACAACACTTTGTGCTTGTGTACAACAGTATCTATTCTAGCTAGTGTAAGAGGGGTCGAGGGGGGGGGGGGGGGGCAGGGGTGATTAACACCACGACCATCAAGAAGAGAGGGACACAGGACGACGCGCTACTTGGAGCTTTTCTTCGTTCAGAAAAATCGTGTTCATACCACAGACAACATAAAACCAAACAAATCGTCATAAATGGATTAAAAATACAAACTCTCAGCCCTATTATCTCATGCGTCGTTTGGAAAAGCTATCTCACCCTCCTGCAGATTTGAGTTTGAATTTGAGTTTGAGTTTATTCAACCACGTGACAAGTACACAAAAATACACTGTATACGTGGTTAGGTGCGAAGGGAAAAAAGCTGCATTTCACAGCTTGACTGGCCCCTTCACCCAGAAAAAAAATCTAAACTACAAATTTATAAAAAAATTACGAAAGTTACAAGCAGCGGAAAGCGACAATACAAAAAGAAACACGCATGTGGCCCATGACAGCAAATAATAGAATCACAACTCTAAAATACATACAAAATATTCATAACAAAGCAATGCATGAAAGAATAAAAACTGAATAACCATTACAGAAATCACCCAACATTCATTTACAACACAATCAGCACATCCGATTAGTATCTAGATGACGAATGCAACTTGTCACCTTCGACCAGGGGCATAGGCAGAATTTTTTTTTAATAGGCAGATGTCGTCAAGGGTCATTTTGGGTTCTGTACGCAATGGCGCAAATATTCGGCGGGGGGGGGGGGAACACGGGTTTGGTGTGCTACTTCCTAGCTACGCGACTGGCCTTTGCCCTGCTGCTGTGGGCGTAGTAAGGCGGTTGACAATGAAACTAATGCGTGCACGTGAGGGTTGAGTTGAGTGGAGTTGAGTTTATTTACCACGTACAGTTGTACAGTAAGTGGCTGGGACAGGATAAAAAAACCGCATAAAACAGCTTGACAGTGACCCACAACCCATGTTCACTGTGACAACAAAACGGCAGAAACAAAGTAAACCACAAGACAGTTCAAACCAGCAATGCACATCCTTTGCAGCGAAACAAAGGAGTTATACAAAGTTATCCAAATTAGCAGCGCACATGCTAAACATCGGAAGAAAGAAGTATACAAACAGAAAATAATACTACTGTAGTGGAGCATACGCACTAACGTGTATGCGCCTTCCAAAGAGAAGGAAAAACCCCGTGCTCTGATTGCACGAGAACCTGGGCCGCCTTTTGCCAGACTTGTCGTACGGCCACTTTTCGTTGCGACATCGTTGCGACTTCTCCGGTTCAATAAACGTCATCACATTTGGTGGAGGCTGCTGAGATCCCCAAGCAGACCTGGAGCTCCGCTCTCGCAAGTTGCCCGAGAGACCACTGCAAAACATGACTGACGCAGTCGCCAACCAGCCCGTCCCAGCCCAGCCAGCACCATCGGCTGCCCCGTCTACCTGCCCCGGCGCTACTCGCCAACGGGACCCACCAATCTTCAGCGGCAGTGGCGAGCAAGACGTCGAGGACTGGCTCTCCTTGTACGAACGCGTAAGCGCCAGTAACAAGTGGGACAACGACTCTAAGCTCGCCTACGTTATATTTTACTTGGCAGACGTAGCTAAACTTTGGTTTACGAACCGCGAAACCGCCATCGCCAACTGGTCTTCCTTTAAGACACTCGTCACTGAAGCGTTCGGCCGACCAGAGGTCCGCAAGCTCCGCGCTGACCAGCGCCTGCGCCACCGAGCCCAGCAGCCTGGCGAGACGTTTACTAGTTACATAGAGGACGTGCTCGACCTCTGCAAGCGTGTGAATCCATCTATGCCCGAAGAAGAAAAAATTCGGCAGATTCTCAAGGGCATCGAGGATGGCGCATTCCAGATGTTGCTAGCGAAAAGCCCGAACACGGTGGCAATCCTCGTAAGCCTCTGCCAGAGCTTTGATGAATTGCGCCGTCAGCGTTCCATCGCCAGACAGAGTGTCCTACCGCCGGAATCGATCTCGGCAGTCACACTCACAAATGCCAACGTTTGCAAAGAAAGTCTATCCAACCAGATCAAAGACTTCATCAGGGAGGAAGTCGCCCGACAGCTCTCCCTGCTGCCGCATAGCGACGCGCCCACCGCAAGCCTGCCTACGACACTGCAGCAGGCCATACGCACGGAAATTTGTGATGTCCTCCCTACAGTGCAGGCCCCTTACCCGTGCACTTCAGTAGCGCCTAATCTCTCAGCTGTCGGCTACGCACCACCTGCACCACCTTCACCTCTCAGCTACGCAGCTGTGGTCGCGCGGCCCCCACCGCATCCAGTCGCCTTATCAGCTCCACCTCCTCCGGCATCGCCTCCAGTTTACAGGCCCTCACCTCGCTTTTTCCATCGATCTAATGAGTGGCGCACTCAAGACAATCGTCCTATCTGCTTCGCCTGTGGCATCGCTGGCCACATTGCACGCTTCTGCCGCCGTCGCCCCACACCTGCAAACGCATACTTCGGAACTCCTACCTACGCGCCGCAGCAGGCCACCGCATCTGCATATGAACAGAGGCACTCAGACTCGGATCGCCGCCCATCGACTGCTCGTTTCCCATCCCCTCGTCGCCGGTCGCCATCGCCTATGCGTCGCCGACCACCTCCTGAGGAGGGAAACTAATCAGTGCAGTTCCGGAGGCAAGAACTGCAACTTGTGCGCAATTCCCAAGGCCTCCGTTTTCGCCGAAAAATGTTGTTGATGTCGATGTTGAGGGAGTCGCCACATTAGCGTTAATTGATACCGGGGCCGCCGTTTCTGTGATGGACGTCAAATTTTGTTGGAAACTGAAGAAAGTGACCACATCTCTCTGTGGCATGGTGCTGTCCACGGCTAGCGCGCAACGCATTCATCCCTCGGCTCTGTGTACGGCGCGCGTCGTCATCCAAGATGTTTTGTACGTCGTACAGTTTTTTGTTCTGCCATCTTGCTCTCATGACCTTATCCTCGGTTGGGATTTCTTATCAGGTCATGAAGCTATCATCGATTGTTCCCGTGCCGAAGTGTCCCTTGTGCCAACATATGAATTTCCACCACCCGACCGGTCTCCTCGGCTCTGCAAACTCATCGCTGACGACGACATCACCTTGCCCCCGGAAGCTTCGGTCCCTGTAAGCCTTTCATGTGTGGCGCAACCTGACGCCACGGTGGTCTTTACGCCATCTCCTGTTTTTACTGAACGCAAGGGCATCGTTCTCCCATTTGCCGTTCTTACAATTGCATCTGGTTTAACCGTAATGCTGGTTACCAACCACTGCAACTACCCCATCAGCTTACTTCGTGGTGAAACGTTGGGATATGTGCAACCTGTCGACCATATCGATGATATTATTCCTCCCGACGAAACGCCATGTCACATTGCCGCAATAACTCATGCGTCTGAGCCATCAAGTTTGTCAGCCTTCGACAATGCTATTGACGCAGACCTTCCCCTCTCGCATCGCCGCCAACTTGTTGCTCTCCTTAACAAGTTTCGCTCTTCTTTCGACTTTCAAGAACCTGCTTTGGGCCGCACCACGACTATCACTCATACTATTGACACCGGCTCACATTTGCCTGTGCGACAGCGTCCTTACCGCGTTTCCGCCGAAGAGCGCCGCGTCATTACGGAGCAAGTAGACGACATGCTTAAACGTGGAGTGATACAGCCTTCTCAAAGCGCTTGGTCATCACCTGTCGTTCTGGTCAAGAAAAAAGATGGCACCGTTCGATTTTGCGTGGACTATCGCCGCTTAAACAAGATTACGAAGAAAGATGTCTACCCGCTACCACGAATAGACGATGCTCTTGACTGTTTACAAGGCGCCGAGTACTTTACATCCTTGGATCTGCGTTCTGGGTATTGGCAGGTGCCAATGGCTGAATGTGATCGCCCTAAAACAGCCTTTGTAACGCCAGATGGTCTATATGAGTTCAAAGTGATGCCATTTGGGCTCTGCAACGCACCTGCCACATTTGAGCGCATGATCGACACCATCTTGCGTGCCCATAAGTGGAAAACTTGCTTGTGTTACCTGGACGACATCGTAGTTTTTTCGTCTGATTTCCCGACACATCTTGTTCGCCTCCACGAGATTCTGACGTGTCTAACTTCTGCGGGCCTACAACTTAACTCCAAAAAGTGCCACTTCGCAGCACGCAAACTAACCATCTTGGGACATGTCATCACAAGAGACGGTGTTCTTCCGGATCCCGATAAGCTTCGGGCTGTCGCTGACTTCCCGTTGCCCACATCACTGAAAGCTCTAAGAAGTTTCGTCGGTCTCTGCTCGTACTTTCGTCGCTTTGTGCCCAACTTCGCGTCCATCATCGCACCTCTAACAAGTCTGCTCTCCAACAGCAAAGGTATATCTGCATGGTCACCTGCATGTGACGACGCATTTCGCCAGCTGCGCCGCCTGCTGACCTCACCACCCATTCTTCGTCACTACGACCCCGCTGCTGCCACAGAAATTCACACCGATGCAAGTGGCATCGGTCTTGGTGCAGTTTTGGCACAACGGAAAGGCACCCAACCCGAATACGTAGTCGCCTATGCAAGTCGCGCTCTCAAGAAGGCTGAGTTGAATTACTCCGTGACAGAGAAGGAGTGTTTGGCCATAATCTGGGCCTTGACGAAGTTTCGCCCGTACCTTTACGGCCGCCCTTTCGACGTGGTCACAGACCACCACGCTCTATGTTGGCTGTCCACATTGAAAGACCCGTCCGGACGCCTGGGACGTTGGGCACTTCGATTGCAAGAATACGACATCCGTGTAGTATATCGTTCCGGTCGCAAGCATGCAGATGCCGATGCACTTTCGCGATCGCCTTTGACCCCAGATGTGGCTTCTCTGTCACCACTTTTTACCACCTTGTCACCAATAGACACCACTGACATGCTTTCGGAGCAGCGTAAAGATCCATACCTTGCATTGTTACTCGACTACCTTACCGATCCGTCTGCTGTCCCTTCCACGAGAGCGCTACGCCGACAAGCAGCCCACTTTTCCGTGCGAGACAGCATTCTGTACCGCCGCAACTACATGCCTGGTGGTCGGAAGTGGCTCCTTGCTGTCCCAACTCATATGCGCTCTGACATCTGCATGAATTTCCATGCAGACCCTCAAAGTGCTCACGCAGGTGTCCTGAAAACCTACGAAAGGCTGCGCCAACGATATTACTGGCGAGGAATGTATCGCTTTGTGCAGAAATACGTTCAGTCTTGCACCACTTGCCAACAGAACAAGACACCTCCGCGGCACCTTACTGGCATGTTACAGCCGCTCCCATGCCCGGCTCGCCCATTCGACCGCGTGGGTATCGATCTCTATGGCCCCCTCCCATATAGTCGCTCTGGAAACCGGTGGATTATTGTCGGCGTCGATCATCTGACACGCTACGCTGAGACTGCAGCTCTACCAGCAGCGACCGCCCACGAAGTTGCACTCTTCATTCTCCGCAGCTTCATTCTCCGCCATGGGGCTCCACGGGAATTACTCAGTGATAGGGGTCGAGTGTTCCTGTCGGAGGTCATCCAAGCTATTCTCGCTGAATGCAACATCATCCACCGGAAATCTACCGCATACCATCCACAGACGAATGGTCTCACTGAACGGTTCAACCGCACACTTGGCGACATGCTGAGGATGTACACCTCCTCCGACCACACTAACTGGGACGCTGTCTTGCCTTTTGTTACCTTCGCTTACAACACCGCGACGCAAGCGACTACCGGTTTTTCCCCGTTCTTTCTGTTGTACGGCCGCGAACCATCCCACCCACTCGACACCATACTTCCGTACCGCCCTGATGTATCGGAGTGCTCCCCGCTTTCGGAAGTCACCAGATACGCTGAAGACTGCCGTCAGTTGGCTCGGTCTATGACAAGTGAGGCTCAAGGTCTACAAAAAACCCGCATGATGACGCTCATCACATAGCGCCTACGTTTCGTACTGGCTCCCTCGTGTGGCTTTGGGTGCCCCCGCACGTTCCTGGCCTGTCTTCCAAACTTCTGGCCCGGTACCATGGTCCATACCGTGTCATTGACGCAACCTCACCAGTGAATTACATCGTCGAGCCCCTAACGCAATCGCCAGATTTGCGCCGTCGAGGACGCGAGACCGTACACGTCGACCGTCTCAAGCCCTACTACGACCCCCTCATTGTGCCTACTCCGTGAGTCGCCAGGATGGCTACTCTTCAACCCGGGGGGTATTGTAGTGGAGCATACGCACTAACGTGTATGCGCCTTCCAAAGAGAAGGAAAAACCCCGTGCTCTGATTGCACGAGAACCTGGGCCGCCTTTTGCCAGACTTGTCGTACGGCCACTTTTCGTTGCGACATCGTTGCGACTTCTCCGGTTCAATAAACGTCATCACACTACGCACATAAACTAATAAAGTATGTTTAAGATAGAAGTATAAGAGAGCGTACGAGTATTTGCACAATTAATTCTTGATATTTTTTAGTGTATTCGGCAAGCAAAAACGCAATGTCTCAAAACCATGATTTGTGTGCCGTCTCGGCAAATGCCAATGTTCAGAGTGTCGGTTTAGGCGCGTCAAAGGATTTAATTGTAAGTTAGCTGAACTACGTATATGGCCGCGACCTTTTATGGAATTAGATCAAAAAGAGATAACTAAGGAATATTCGTAGAGCAAGTCTAATTTGATTATTTTATGTTTCACAAATATTTGTCAAATATGGGCATTAAAAGTAAGGTTAGCAACAGAACGTAGAGCTTTTTTTCTGTAAGATAATAAAACTATTATTATATTGTTTTGTTCTATTACCCAAAATTAAGTTGCAATAACTCAGATGTGATATAAAGAGCGGATTAAATATCATTTTTTTTAGGAACTGGCAATAGACCCTGACATTTTCTCAATACACCTAAGACTTTGCAAAGCTTGTTGTATAAAAATTCTGTATGATAATCTCATTTCATGTGCTCAAAGAAAACAACGCCCAAAGACTTCGCGATGGAAGAGAATTTGATTATTCTGTTATTTAACATGACATTGTAGGATTCGGTGACTTCATTAGGTGGATTTGGAGCGAAAAAGAACAGCTTTTGTTTTGGAACAATTTGTAAGTAAACAATTTTCAAGGGTCCTGCTGTATATCTTTTGTAATGTTGAGTTAGCTGTATTTACGAGATGACTAGCATTCGTACCTGAAAAAAAAAATATTAAGCTTGTGTCGTCTGCGTAAATTAGGGTTCAGTTAAAGCAACGTATCTTCCAGACCAATGCTAATTCTTCAAATGAACAAGAATAAGACAATTAAGAAAACGATGCATAAAAGCTTAGTGCATAAGATAAACCCAAAAGTTAATTAAGGGTGAATCAAGAATGAAATAAGTGCACTGAGAATGTAACCAGCACCACAGCGAATCTTCTTGGGAATGCATGCTGGCTTTCACCACCAAGTCATCTTAGCATGTAATAAGAAACCCTGTGAATTGTAATTTTTAATTCATGCTGAACAGGCAGAGACGCAAGAGCTTTTCAATGAAGTTTTATTTTTACGATGGTAAAAATAGGAAGATGATTTAGAATCCAACCAAAAATTTTGAAGAAACCAGACGTTTTGAAACCGACTTGGTTCCTTCCTCAGGGGTGAGTGCGGAAAATACGTAGCAGCGGCGTCTTCAAAGCACTCGCGTGGCGGATAATGACCCTCTCTCTCTCGCTCGCTCTCTCGTTTTGCCGTGGAGCGCAGTTCATGTGTATACAATCGGGGAAGGGTTCTGAGAGAGCGTTTGATGTTATGGGCTGTCCTCTGTATGTGTGCCGCGACTCGAGTAATAACCTTCTCCTCCAGTTCGGCTCGCTTTCAAGGATGGCCGTCACCTCGAAATTTATCCGGTGATCCGACGTCTCAGCGTCCAACGTTTCTTCAAAACTTTTGGTTGGAGTCTAAATCATCTCCCAGTTTCATACCCAACCAGACAGACTTCTGTCGAATGTTTACATTCAAGTCGATGGTACAAATAGTATGAATGGCAAATAGCTGCCGGCTGTAGGTGCACTACACACAGTCATATGTTGCGCACAACTGTCAATACTACGTACTTTCGAACACTTCGCCAAGGTATTGAGCTGATAAACAAAGCGCGCATTCGACGCGTGCGCGCACACGATGGAACTGCCGGAAAACAGTCCGCGCGCGCGCCGAGAACTTGCAAAAATAAGAAGTGTACGTCGGCCCTTCCTTAGCCCTGGTTTTTACCGTTCGCTCACTAGCTGAATGAAGTGCGACCAAAGCGACAAGCATTAGGGACACAGGAAATGGTCCCTTGTGACTACCACTTATAAGTGCAACCACATGTGGTACGTATGCTCCTTACATTCGTGTATTGAAGCCGATTAGCATGCTTCACCTACAGCTCCAATTTACTCATCAAAAGAGGTGTACGAAAAATAAGAGCTGTGCCTTGAACCATAATTGCCAGGCTTGCGTTATAACATTCTGAAAGATAGACAACCCGGAAAATAATATTTGAAGTAAGAACTCATAAAAACCTCGCGATATATATACGGCTAGTTTCTTTTCTTTCGTTCTTTGTTTGGTGGAGATTTAGGTTACACTTGCTCGGATATCAAGAAGAAGATGTGTAGAAAGGAATGAAGAAAGCGAAGTTTGTCCGATTACGGTCAGATAAATAAAAACTCTGGCAACCTCGACAAACGGCCTATATTTTGGCATTAAAATTGAATTAGACACTTTCATATTTTGCTCTGAGCCACAGCATCGCAGCTGAGCGTACGTATGCAGTATACTCAATCTCAATTTTCTCGGATGTCTCACAGTGGTTTCTCATTCACTTATTCGAGACGGCATTCAGCGCAACGCGAGAAGGACGCCGGCTTCTGGGAGGAGGCCTCCGAATTCATCCGTCTTCTTCAAGGCCGTGCACACTTGCCGCATCGTTTGCTTGAACATCTCTCTCGCTAGAACTACGTCATTAATTATGCTCTCGTTTCTCGTTGCGACCTTCCTTCCAGAGGAACCCAGATTTGAAAGCAGAAAAGAAAGTCTTCCGGCTCAACAGCCACACTCACAATGTTGTCCGGCAAGAAACAACCCCTCCTGCTGCCGTTTGGCGCACTCCTGTTGTGCTGTATAAAGCAGAATGCTGCGCAGGACTACATCACGGTAAAGACGGTCAACGGGCACGTTCGTGGCATGCTCCTAGACGTGGACGGTGCGTCCGTCGCGCAGTTCCTCGGCATACGGTACGCGGAGCCCCCCGTTGGGCCACTTCGCTTCCGGAAGTCCCTCCCTGCCCGTTCGTGGAAGCCCGAGACTCTGGACGCCCTTGAATTCGGAAGTCCGTGCGCGCAAGCCAACGGCTCTTTGCCTCCGGTGTCGTGGCTCGTCCCGCGAGACAAAGTCAGTGAGGACTGCCTCTTCCTCAATGTCTGGTACCCGATGGGCGAGGGCCAGGACAACCTCGGAGTCCTCGCGTGGATTCACGGGGGCGGATATCGCGCCGGCACGGCATCCGATCCCGACTTCGACGGTAGAAAGCTTGCGGCTGTCGGAAACGTCGTTGTGGTCACCATCAACTACAGGCTCGGATCATTCGGCTATCTCTACACCGGGCCCGGCACGTCGACAGGCAACTACGCCCTCTGGGACCACAACTTGGCCCTCCGCTGGATAAGGGACAACATCGCAAGATTCCGCGGTGATCCCCGACGAGTGACGGTCTGGGGTGAGAGTGCCGGCAGTATAGCCATCGGTTCTCTGCTCTTGTCGCAGCAGAACGCGGGTCTCATTCACAGGGCCGTACTCTCCAGCGGTAGCAATTTCTGGCTCTTACCGCCCATGAACCGAGCCGGTCACGAGTTTGCCGACCGCATTGCTGGGCACGTGGGTTGCCTGGACTCCAAGAAACCTTCTTCCAAAACACACCCTGCCCAAGTGGTCCGGTGCCTGCGGTCGGTGCCGGCCGACGCCATCATCGACGCTGAGCAAACGCAGTTTCCCGACGACCTCGTCACGTTCCGACCTTCCTTCGGCGACCAGTACCTCCCACTGCCGGACCTGACGACTCTGTCTAAGAGCATGTTCATTCCTCTGGACAGCCTGCTCGCTGGTGCCGTCACCGAAGAAGGCAGCCTCTTTCTATATTTCAAGGACCACGTCCTCTTTGGCCCCTCGATGCCCAAGCTGACCAGGAAGCAGGCCTTTGACTTCGCTCTCGAACACTACTTAGGCGCCCTGCCCGAAGGCGTTCAGACGATGATGAAGGAGTTCTACCATAACAACGTCACCAGCGACGAAGACTCGGGAGGTGTGTTCCGGTCGCTGATGGACATGGTGGGCGACTACCTCATCATGTGTCCAACCAAGTTCTACGCGGAGCTTTTCGCAAAAACCAATCGGCCCGCCTACTTCTACATGCTGGACCACAGGTCCGAGAAAGGTCGCTTCCCGCCTTACATGGGATCGATGCACTTCGAGGACGTGCAGTACTTCTTTGGCCTGCCCTTCGTATTCCCCGACCGACACACGGACGAGGATCGGGCTTTCAGCCTACTCTGCATGCGAGTCATCGGTTCGTACGTCAACACAGGGTGAGTGTCTCGCAGATGAGAAGAATATACGGGGGCGTTATTCGGGATGAAAACGGAATGCTTAGCTCAGCGAAGCCAGCGAAATAACAATAATTCCTCGATATCGGACGGCTGGTGCAAACAGTGATTTCGTATTCATGACATGCGTGTATGCACACTGCGAGGCACGTACCGAATCTCCGCAATGCGAAGGCTGTCCGTGCAAGAGGTGTGGACAGCTCTGTCGGCCAGGTTCTCTGTGGTCATTCGTATGCTTGCAACGTGCGACAAATGCGATGAGTTTAACGCCTTCCTCTGAAGCCGATGTAATCGGATTCCACTGCATTTTTCACCCTCATCCCTTTGTAATTTATGCGTCCGTTTCTCAGCATTTCTTTAAAGAAGGCTGTCATCGTGTTTTGTGAACGTGGCACGTGTTTCTTCTATAACTAAACGTAGTGGGAGCCCTAATTAGTATTCTTATCTTCGCACACTCGTTTTATCAAAGGCAAAATTTAAGCCTCCAGCCTGGCTGGTAATAGTGAATCAATGAAATGAACTGCTGTTAACGTTTGTCCTCTTTGTTTTTTCTCCACATCTGCTGTCTTTTTCTGCGCTATTTCATCAGTCAGCCAGTGCCAACCAGTTCAACTATCTGCTTCTTTAGTAGTGTTGTCAAATATGATGTGCAAATTCCTTCGTTTGATTTCGTTTATTCCTCATGCCGTGCACTATATAGCCACGATCGGCTATATAGCTTAAACGCTAACGCATGTGGGTTGAGCGCCTCTCGGGCCATTATTGAAGCGATGGAAGAAATAACCTTGTAATATACTCTTACAGTGCACTTGCCCTATCTAAACCACGCTTAGTGGATGTCGCACAGCTAAGCCTAGGTACGCGGTTTCGATTTACGGCGACGGCAAACACAATCGATGGAGCGGATATGTAATAATATCCGAGTACTTAAATAACATCCGTCGACCATCCATGTAAATAGCATTCGTGTGCTTAAATTTAGGGTCTCGCTAAAAAAACTCCAGGTGTTCGAAATTCGGAATCCACTGCGGCGCACCGCGTAATCAAAATGTTGTTTTGGCTCGTAAAAAACAGATTAACGAAGTATTTTAACCTGCCCAGTACAACAAAATGTCAAGAAATCTTTATCTTGTAAGCTTGTGTACGGTATTGCGTCATTGCCTCATGTACTGCAGCCAGGTGAATTATACTTCATTTTATACGTAATATGAGTTAAATGACGACAGACATCTAGACGAGGTAACCGATATTACCGACATTAACAAGGTAACCGACATTACTATATGAGGCGTTTTCTGCTGCTAGGGCGCGCATAACAGGCTGCCACCCGCACGTTCAGGCCTTAAAGTATCTGGCCGGTGTTTTATATAGGCGTGAGCAGGGTTCCCCTTCAGAGAAGGCGAAGGTTTTGTCGCAGCGCCCCCCTTCAGTATGAAGTGAGTGTATGGGGCAGACACCTTGAGCCCCCCCCCCCCCCACTTGGTAGAAAAGGGTAGTAACCGACCCCCCCCCCCTCGTGCACACGCCTATCTGTGGTGGCCCAAACCTTGCGTCTTTCAAAACACAATCATCAATTACACTGTTTAATGCCATTCCCCTCATTCGTGGCGATCGGTCAATCAGAGGGACGGAACAAATCCGTCAGTGATTTCACGTCACGTTGCAAGAATATCAATATGTGATAGCCCTAGGACAAACTCGCATACATCATGCTTCGCTTTAGAGCCGCAGACTATTCCTTTTCATTGGTCTTAATCTTCTAGCAGCCTTGCTGAAATAACGGCCTTTGAATGTTCAATGCTGCAGAAGACGCGTGAAAAACCAATTCGGTGTGACGATAGGGCTATACATCATATATTAGGCGCTGGGTTTCCAAATAGTTTTCTACAGCCACTATTTTTAGTGGGTCACTCCTTGCGTGGCTAATATGTAGACACGTGTTCACGTAGCGTTGTCTATTTCGGGCACCTGATTGCATTCTGTGTGCGCGTGGACATATATGCATATGCTTGCCCAAGAGCGTTTCGATCTACAGTTATAGCTCGCTCGCCATGATTGAGTGTCTCGCTATATATATGTAATCTTAGCGGTGCCTGCTCGACGAAAAAAAAATACTCAAAAATATACGCGGTATGACGTGCTTCACGAAAATTCAAAAAGAGGGATACTCCGAAAATCGTTCTCCGAAGAAAGTAACTCGGCCCTGCGAAGCATAAAGTATATATATATATATATATATATATATATATATATATATATATATATATATATATATATATATATATATATATATATATATATTATATATATATATATATATATATATATATATATATCGTTCATGTATAATCTTTGCTTCCTTGTCTGTCTCAATATCACGGGTAATATAGCAACTCGTACCTTCTTTTACGCGCCTAATCCCCGTTTTACATCTTTACCTGCTGTTCATTATTATTTTCTTTCGTTCTTTTCTCGCTATACCAGCGTCGTTCTTTAATGCAAATTTTGCGCAAGGAAAGCGGAATCTGGCGTACGCCTTCATGTGGTAGTATCACAGGCAGCGCGGACTGGGCTATTCACTTGGCTGAAATTTGCCAAGTGAAGTTCTTCGTTTTCACGGGAGCTTGCTCCGTGATTCCTCGTTTCCGATGATGATGCTATTTCACTAGTCCGCTTTCGTGCGCGAGTCAGCGAGCTTTAAAGTGACGACGGAAACGCGTAGATCTTAACGGCTCTCTTACAGGTATTTTTATTATTTTTCATGGGTTTATTCTACGACACGCTGAATATTTATAGTCGTCATATTTGTCTTCGGTTTCGTGCACATGACGTATGCTCTTCTCTTGCATTTCCTTCACTTTTTTCGCTTTTCGTTTTTGCTCGGGGTATATGGCGGCATACTCAGGGCGCTGGCATTATCATCAACGAAATTCCTGCTTTAAAGGGGCTCTCCAAAACCTTTTCAAGTAATCATCGAATAACTCCGTTAAAAGAACTTATTATAAGCTTCACGTACCAAAACTGTTGGGGAAAATCTTGGAGGATGCTTGAGCCTTGTCTTCCAGTGTAGAACGTGACAGTGTAATGCGGCCCCATGTACATCAGCTTCTCAATTTCTATAAGCACAGCTTCGGTACTCGGTGGATGCTTCAATCATGCCGCAAGAAAACAAACATCTGTGTGCGTTACATTGGCCGTTTGAAACTATCCTAGAACTCCTGCTGCAAGTACAGTTGCAAAATGCCCACAGCGTCATTATTCTTCCTCATACAAATCATCAAACGACTCGGCAACACGCCCATATTCGTAGCTGCTCACTTTGCTGGTACTTTTGCAACTTCTCAGCACTTTGTGATGCGCAGCTGCTCACTTTGCTGATATTTTTGCAACATGTCAGCGCTTTGTGATGGGTGGGCCTTCAATGCCCGCACTCGTTGTGCAATTCACACGTCTTGACGCCTGGCTTGATTCTACGCTTCTGCCCCGCAAGCATTAAGGAAACTCCTCCCTTTATACGCTAAATTCGTATATAGTGTTTCTTTTTTTTTCGAAGCTGTTTTAAGCAATAGCATGACTCCGCTGTTTGCCCCGTAGGCGACCTGCCTTCGATTCTCACTCGAATCAAAGATTTGTTTTCAATTTTTAGTATTTATTAACATGGAAATGTTTAATACCAGGGTCCACTAAGGCTTCAGTGATATATTTCGTCGCGGGAATGTCATAGAAAAAAATGCGCATGATCGGATAGCAAGGGAAAACTTGAAAAAAAAAAGTTTTGTCAATGGAAGTTTAACACGCGACGACATATGCCGGGCACGCCAACCACCATGATCATTGTTCACTCATCGTGGGTGCTTTTCAAACAAACCCTCACGCTTTCCTCACACAGTGGTCTCGGTCGATGCGATGGTGTCGGCGCCTGGTTTCTGGAAGTGAAGTATAATGTCTGATTAACGCGTGGCCTCAGCGATCAGCTTCTGCGAGATGTTATTCATACGCGTCTGTCCAATTCGTCACCTTCCCAATAAGAGAAACACAATTTTCATAACGCCTTAGAGTGGTCCTGCAACACTTTTTAAGTAGCCATGGGATGCATTTAATAAGGGAGCTTGTTACCTCACGAACTTCAATCACCGCAAACATTTCTAGAATCTGTCCAGTACAATCAGAGTTACAGTGATTTGTCGGCGATTGCTTTCTCTCATCCCGACGAAAGCGCTGGAAGTTAAACATAGAAGGATTGAATGCGGCACGAAAATACGTCACGTGAGGCTTAATGAGCACTTTCTCCCCTCTTTTTTTTTGAATGTGTGGTTTTTTATTATTATTGCAATTCCGCGTGCTCGCACGTGCAGGTCGCGGCCTTCCGTGGCGGACAACTCCCGAGCGCGCCATACTCAAATCAGCCAATGACGATACTCTGACCTGTGACGTAATGATTACTTAGTATATGACATCATTTGTCGGGAGGGAGAAGAGAAAGCAAGCTTTATCAATGATAATTGATTGCGAATTCCAGGCCGCCTGCTGCGCTGTAATATTGGGATAGCGTGGTGTCCTCGAGGGCCCCGACTACCGATCGGCAGCGTTTTCCGACTATGTTGAACAAGTTTCGCAGGGCCCCTTTAACACACCTCGTGAAGGCAACCTTATAGCCCAAGCCACGGCCTCGCTCATAGCATTCTTCCGTATTAAGCATTCTCCCGGTTATGTATGTATGTATGTATGTATGTGTGTATGTATGTATGTATGTATGTATGTATGTATGTATGTATGTATGTATGTATGTATGTATGTATGTATGTATGTATGTATGTATGTATTACTACATACATACATACATACATACATACATACATACATACATACATACATACATACATACATACATACATACATACATACATACATACATACATACATACATACATACATGCATACATGCATACATACATACATACATACATACATCATGCATACATACATACATACATACATACATACATACATACATACATACATACATACATACATACATACATACATACATACATACATACATACATACATACATACATACATACATACATACATACATACATACATACATACATACATACAAGGGATGGACAGACTCACGCCTTAAGGAGCTTCGCCCCTAAAGCGAGACGCGATCCTCGTTTCGTTTCTCTCTGTAGCCCAGCCGCCATGCTCAATAACTATTACATGGCGCGTAATGGCGACCTTAGCTCAAGTTCGGCGCCCAATCAGCGATGCTCTTCTGGCTGCCAAACAGCTTCCTCTAATTGTGCTCCCATCGGTAACTCCTAAAGCTACCACAAACACTTGTTTAATCATTCGGCATGAACGCTATCAGTCACGATACAGATGCACCACCACGTGGTGCATCCACGTTAACCAGTGCTATAGCTGTCAAACGCAGATGTAATGTGCAAACTATTGTATATCATCATCATCATCATTATCTTCTTCTTCATCATCATCATCATCATCATCATCATCAGTGCACAGTTCACAGTGCTTTATTTTCGTCTTATAGGAATCAACCACCTCTTTCTTTTTTCGTCGATTTTTCGGTCACGGGCTAGACAATCAATTTTCTCTCACAACTAACGACGCATACCCCAACGCTGACACCGGAATTCCTGCGAAACGAGCTATTTATCACTGTCGCGTTGATACTGCTGTGTTGTAAATTCGTACCAATATTACGCACTGCAACCAATTAAAGAAAACAGTGTTCGGCCTGATTTGAAGTGAAAAAAACTAAAGTTTTTTTTTCTAATAGCTTGAAGACTGCAGAAAGCTTCTTGAACAAAACATTTTAAAATCCATCGAGTACAAGCGGAGTTGGTGATCTGTCGCAAGCGTTGAGTGCTTTCTCTCTCCTTTCGTGCTATGGTGAGCATGCTGAAAGCTACGAACTGAAGATTATTTCAAGGAGGCAAGAAGATGCGTCCCTTCGTCATCACACGTCATGGCCTTTTTTTTTTTTTCTTCAAACGTGCGGCTTACTTTCAGTGCGATCGCGATCGTGCGTGCGGGCATGTGGCGGTATCCCGCGGCGGTCGTGTTAACTATGCAGCTCTTGCTGCTTGAATCAGCCGTTCGGTTTATGACATAGTTTTGCGCGAGAATAGAGAAAGATTTCTCGAAGGCATTTAGAACTATGATGGGTGCCGAGAATTAATTTTTGAGAGAGTTTAAAAATTAAATGTAAATCCTCAGCCACGTCCTCCACTATTATTTTTGGCTCGCCTGTTTTCAGGAGTCTCGACTACTCATCGACAGTGCTTTTTACCATGCTGAAAAAAAGTTGCAGGAAACCTTTAGAATATATTTAGGTTTAAGTTTTCGGCAAAAACCTAAAAAACACCCGGCCTGCACGGAACGCGCAGCACACTCACAGCAAAAGCTCGAAGAGTGACCTTACAGAGCCTTTTCTAAACACTATTTGGGATGCTACAAGGAGCACACTGCTGGGTACCCAATAATCAAAACTTTTTTGTAGTAGGCCAGCGTTCACTAGTCGATCCTTCGTCATTCTTTGGAGCAGCGTGGTATCCGCTGCACACTTGTTAGGATTTTGGTGAATTTTTCGTATGCTTTGGCTGACGTCGATGAAGAATTAATTCTGCCAGAAGTGGGTATGCGCCACATTTATTAGGTGATCAAGAACAAGTTTTCTCATGGGTTGGAGTATTTGATGACCCAGTCGTTACGCAATTCGCATTGTGTGACGCCTGGATGTTCGTTTTATGTTATAAAACGCTTTATTACTCATATTACCACGATTTCTTTCCCGACACCAAGCCTGCCTAAAGCCTGAGTGGTAGAATACTGTACTGGCACGCAGCGAAGCCGGGTTCGAATTCTATCGTGTAATTGGTGTTTTTTTTTTATTTACTGAGTTCCAAGCACTGGCGTGGCACAGAGGTGGAATACTGGGAGCCGCGCGTGACCCGTGTTCTGATCTCATAACAGCTTTCCGAGTAAAACATCACCAAAACCGCTTGGCCTTCGTCCAGGAAGCATAACGCCAACATCGGTGTCATCATGATGATGTCACCAATCTACGTGGCGCATCGGCATCTGTATCGATAGCTGACTGACATATTCAAGTACTGATGTCTCGCTTGAATCAGCAAGATGGCAAGTTGGGCCAGTTGCATTACGTTAATAATTGAAAATTTTGTTGAAGCGCACTAAAAAACGGACGGACAGAAGAGGCTGACAAGGACAGCGCTTGCTTCACAAAGAAGCGCTGTCCTTGTCAGCCTCTTCTGATTGATATATGGGGTTTAACGTCCCAAAACCAACATATGATTATGAGAGACGCCGTAATGGAGGACTCCGGAAATTTCGACCACCTGGGGTTCTTTAACGTGCACCCAAATCTAAGCACACGGGCCTACACCATTTCCGCCTCCATCGGAAATGCAGCCGCCGCAGCCGGGATTCGAACCCGCGACCTGCGGGTCAGCAGCCGAGTACCTTAGCCACTAGACCACCGCGGCGGGGCTTGTCAGCCTCTTCTACCATTCGTTTTTTTTTTTTTGTGCGCTCAACAAAATTTTCAAGCTTGAATGAACCCTCGAGTGAGAGAATGACATTTCTGAGCAGGGTCGAGTGCAAAGCGAGAGCGTTCGGGAATGCGGCTGGACTAACATGCCAGAAGTTCTTGCTAACTATATGATGTATAGCGTGCGAACTTTTTGAAGTAATCC
This sequence comes from Rhipicephalus microplus, assembly GCF_043290135.1. Lineage (NCBI taxonomy): Eukaryota > Metazoa > Arthropoda > Arachnida > Ixodida > Ixodidae > Rhipicephalus > Rhipicephalus microplus. Next base: position 278,864,029 of record NC_134700.1, on the reverse strand, counting down.
TCATCATCAGCGTGACTACGTTTACTGCAGGGCCTCTCCCGTGTTCCGCCAGTCAACTCGGTCCTGTGCTTGCTGCTTTCATTTTTCACCCGCAAACTTCTTAATCTCATCTGCCCACCTAACTTTGTCTCCCCCTAACCCGCTTGCCTTCTCTGGGAATCCAGTTAGTTACCCTTAATGACCAGCGGTTATCCTGTCTACGCGCTACATGCCCGGCCCATGTCCATTTCCTCTTCTTGATTTCAGCTAAGACATCCTTAGCCCCCGTTTGTTCCCTAATCCACTGTGCTCTCTTCTTGTCTCTTAAAGTATACACCTACAATTTTTATTTCCATTGCTCGCTGCGTACTCTTCAATTTAAGCTGAACCCTCTTTTTAAGTCTCCAGGTTTCTGCTCCATAGTTAAGTACCGGCAAGATGCAGCTGCCTTATACCTTCCCCTTGAGGGATAGTGGCAATTTACCTGTCATGATTTGAGAGTGCTTGCCAAATGTGCTCTACCCTATTCTTATTCTCCTAGTTACTTCAACCTCGTGGTTTGGCTCCGCGGTTATTACCTATCCTAAGTAGACGTAGTCTTTTACATCTTCAAGTTCACTATTATCCATCTCGAAGAGCAGTTCTCTTCCGGGGTTGTTGCACATTACTTTCGTTTTCTGAAGATTAATTTTAAGACCTACCTGTCTGCTCTCCTGGCTTGATAATCATGAGTTGCAAATTGTCCCCTGAGTTACTCAGCAATGCAAATGTGATCGGCGAAACGTAGGTTACGAAACGTAGGCACTCTTCATTAACTCTTATTCCTAACTCTTCCCATTCTAGGGCTCTGAAAACTTCCTGTAAGCACGGGGTAAATAGCACTGTTGGAAAGATTGTATCCCCTGCCCTACATCCTTCTTGATTGGTATTTCGTCGCTTTCTTTATGGAGCACTGTGGTGGCAGCTGATCCCTTGTAGACTTGTTCCAGGATGTTTATATATGCTTCGTCGACACCCTGATTGTGTACGTTAATGAACTTTTTTAAGTAAATACAGTTACCTTGGCAGGGGCGCAGCCAGAGTTTTTTTTTATTATTATCAAGTGGGGGGGTGTAAGTTTTAAGGGGGGCGGGTGTTTGTGTGTGTATACGTGTAACGTCTACGAATGCGAAATTGAAAATTTTAAAGAGTGTACGAGTGAACTCTCCTACCCCACCCACCTGGCTGCGGCACTCTAACCTGAGCACATACCCTCACCTTCATCCCAAAAGAGGCCTCGGGCGTCCCTTTCCTCAGTTCAATCTGATTACATTTCTGAAGTTCATTTAACGATCAAATACGTTCAAGTAATGATTTACTGTATAGTGTTCGAAAAGCTCTGGTGAACCCCTTCTTGGGAGGGGGGGGGGGGGGTCATTTATTTTCGGACGCAGACACTTACTCGCCGTAAAGTTCTGTAGCGCGTCAATTCCTGTAGGCTTTGTCTATGATAACTTAGTCAATGTATTCCAGTTTTCTTGCTAACGAAAGATGTCCCGTCCCACCACAACCCCCGTTTATTCCGGCTCGAATATTCTCATAACTTGGGTGCGCGTTAACGAACCCCAAGTGGTCGAAATTTCTGGAGCCCTCCACTACGGCGTCTCTCATAATCATATGGTGGTTTTGGGACGTTAAACCCCACATATCAATCGGTATTCTCGTAACGTCTACGCTTGCACAGTATATAAGTAAGCTATAGTTATAGAGTATATAAGTATATGGTAAGCTTAGTTGTTCTTGTTCCTCGTGACTTATAATGTCGTTGCTAAAACGGCGTCCAGGGACCCAATCGCGGCATACGATTTGATAAGGGAAGAGAGAAACGGAAAGAACGAAGTCGACTGCTCAGTACAAAAAGTTTGCCACGGCGGCGGGTTACAGTGACCCCTCGATCGTTCCGTCGGGCAGACCACGTGATTGATCACCCGCGCCATGCACGGCCGTCAACACAAAATCTTCAGGACTCTCTTGTTCGCCGAAGCGCAGTTTTTAACGACCGACAGGGGCGGTTTTAGCATTTTCCTCACTCGGCCGTGCTCCGGAAATCCGCGCGCGCAGCTCCCCCTCCCCCCAACCCTCTCGAATGCATGCGTTATTCATCCTCGTTATTTCTCCGAATCAAGTAGCGGCCCCGCCTTTAATGCGACTGTTGACAGTGATGCATAGCCGGCGCGGAAAGCACCTTCATTGCGCTCTCGCTGTCAGATGTTGTTAACGCTGTAGGCACCACCACCGATGCTTGTTAACGTGACCCTCCAAGACGCGTACAAAGATTTCTCATTAAACCAACAGACATGGTTGTCGTGACTAGGCCTGTGTCCGTACGTCTGCGTGTATATTATAGTTAGCGCACTTGGCGTATAGTGTACCTGTCAGCAGTAGCGCCACCATAATTTTCTCAAAGGGGGTGGGGCGAGTACTATATTTCGTCTATATTCCCACGCGTGTTTGTGTGCGCGCGCGAATAAGTACCCATGCAAGAATGTAAATATTCTGGAAGGTGCGTGCAACGCCCCAGACTCCACCCCCCCCCCCCCCCCCGGCCATGCCAGTGATACCTGGTGTGTGCCGACGAGAGGACAAGATGTTTCTAACAAGGGGAAACAATCTGGAGTGAGCACTACGTATATGATATATTGCTGTCGCAAATGGAGTTGTATTCATAAGATTGCACGTGCGGTAATTACTTCGTTGCTGCTAGATTCCCTGTGAGGATGAGTAATCTGCCTGCTAAGCCATGCGACTTGTTTATTCTTATGTTGATCGCATAGGTAGTTGCAGTACAATGCTATTGTGGGGATAACTGAAATAAAAAAGGCCATTCAATTAAAAGTAAATGTATAGACTCGTTCACACCTCGATAATTCAGCTTCATCATCATCATCAACATCATCATCAGCCTGACTACGTCCACTGCAGGACAAAGGCCTCTCCCATGTCCCGCCAGTTAACCCGATCCTGTGCTTGCTGCTGCCAATTTATACCCGCAAACTTCTTAATCTCATCTGCTCACCTAACCCTCTGTCTCCCCCCAACTCGCTTGCCTTCTCTGGGAATCCAGTGAGTTACCCTTAATGACCACTGAGCGGTTATCCGGTCTACGCGCTACATGGCCGGCCCATGTCCATTTTCTCTTCTTGATTTCAACTATGATATCCCCAACCCCCGTTTGTTCCCTAATCCACTCTGCTCTCTTCTTGTCTCTTAAGGTTACACCTACCATTTTTCTTTCCATTGCTCACTGCGTCGTCCTCAATTTAAGCTGAACCCTCTTTGTAAGTCTCCAGGTTTCTGCTCCGTAGCTAAGTACCGGCAAGATACAGCTGTTATATACCTTCCTCTTGAGGGATAGTGGCAATCTACCTGTCATAATTTGAGAGTGCTTGCCAAATGTGCTCCACCCCATTCTTATTCTTCTAGTTACTTCGATCTTGTAGTTCGGCTCCACGGTTATTACCTGTCCTACCTCTTCCCAATCCTCCTGCCTATTCCCTAAAAACACGAATACTATGCCATTCCCAGACGAATTTAGGACTTAAAGTCAGCGGGGATAGGGGCAGAGGGGTCCAGCCCCCTTTCAATGTTTAAGAAAAGGGGGGGGGGGGGGGCTCGGTTTTTTCAAGACTGGGGAGCAGCCAGAAATGTTTCGAGTAGGGGAAAGGGGGCCTCTTGATTTCGCGAGGGGTGCCCGGTTGAAGTGGCTATTTTCCGCTCTCTCTGTCATGATGAAATCGTTTGAGAGAGGGGCGCACGGGCCTTTGTGCCCCCCTAGCGTGCGTGTGTGTGTGTGTGTGTGTGTGTGTGTGTGTGTGTGTGTGTGTGTGTGTGTGTGTGTGTGTGTGTGTGTGTGTGTGTGTGTGTGTGTGTGTGTGTGCGTGTGCGCGTGCGTGTGCGTGTGTGTGTGTGTGTGTGTGTGTGTGTGCGTGTGCGCGTGCGTGTGCGTGTGTGTGTTCCTGATTCGAAGGGGGTCCCTATCAGCGCCCGCTAGGCTTGTCTAAATGTTAAAAGTTGGCACATATCCCCTTCATTTACGTTGTAGCATGATATATCGCAGGGACGGCTCAAGCGTTATCTCAGTGTCACCCATAACGCGTGTTTCCGTGCGTCAAATGCCGGACTAATTTATTGGAAGGCTGAAGCTCGCTTGACCCAGTATGCGAGTTTTCATGAGTGCTTGTTCCGAATTCATCATTCCAGTTTCTAACCGGCCACGGGTCCGACAGCGCTTCCCGGCGTCGTGAAGTATTTAACGACACAGGCATCGAGTGACTCGATAAAGCGCGTCTGACGCGGTGCCTTAACATACATGAAATATTTGAGCCCCCTCAGAGGAGCGTCTCGGTTTCCTAAGTTCGAAGGAAATTCTCAACAATGCGCTTCTTTCGTGCGCGTGTATATGCGCGTTCTAGATCGTCTCGGAGTTCGAGAGCTGCTGGCTAATTCAACGTAACAAGCAGCCTCGGCCTCACTCAATCTACACTCTGGCACACCGGGCGTGCGCAAGCCGAAACACGGCATTGACGCAGTTCCCGGAACAATCGAAATGCTCTCCTACACACATCTGATCAACCCGGAATTTTTCCCCCGAATCGTCTCAGGGCTGGCAGCGATAACTTGAGCCGGACTAGGTAATTAGGTGAGGCGCGTGGCTTTGGCGGCCCACTCATTCATTCCGTAAATTACTCAGCCTGGGGCTTGGCGCGGAGGTCAGTTTTGTATAGAGAGGAGAATTCTTAAGGAGCTGCGTGCAGTATAGATACACCCTCAAAAAGACCCAACCCCACGACCATTCTCGTCCCCGCCCCCTCGGTGCATGAAGGAACTGAAGGGCCTTCACGCGTATAAAGTAGGCAGGTGTCGATCGTTGAGTACCGTGCGAAGTCGAATGCTCGAGACTTTTGTGTCGCTTTTCGAAGTGATGGAGTGGGCGTGGTTCCCCGAAGTCGCAGTATATAAAGCTTTTGAACGGCAAGGAGGATACGGGATCGCAAACGCTGACGTCACAACTACGGCCCTGCATATGACGGCGCCCAGGTAACTGCTTCATATATATATATATATATATATATATATATATATATATATATATATATATATATATATATATATATATATATAACAGAAAAAGTGTATAAGGGCTCGTTTTTCCGTGTTTTCGGCACAATAATAATGAGATCTAACAGACAATAACGCCAAGGAATGTATAGGAGAATTTGTTAGACCCAAATGTAATGTAAATGTGAAGAAAGAAAAGTGGGTGAGAAGGTAACTTGCCGTGGGCAAAAACGAAACCTGTGACCTTCGAATAACGCGTCCGATGCTCTGCCAACCGTGCTACCACGGCGGCTATCCACCCACCACCATCCCCGCCATTTTATTGTGTATATACGTAAATTAAACGTGGCAGTGTCAGTAAGCACCGCCAGTGGCCATGGCGGCGAGTGTGGCACACTCTTCGTGAGCGTGTTTGGCGTCACGGAGCATGTTGCTCATTACGAGCTGGCAGCTGACTAATGGTCCCTCTTATACAACCTAAAGGCACCAAGTCTGCCAGTAAGAGACCCTCGCTAATGAATCGATGAAAGAAGTGTATACTATGGGCTCGTTTTTTTTTTTCATGTTTGACACAGTATTAATGTGATCTAACAGATTATAATGACAAGGAAAGTATAGGGGAAGTTATTATACTGAATTGCAATGTAAATGTGAAGTAAGAAAAGTGGGTAAAAATAAATCTCCGTGGCCAGGAACCGAACCTGCGCCATTCGAATAAGGTCGCAGGTTGCTTCCATCGCATCTACTTGAGTCAAGCAATGCGTAAAGCCTAGGGCATGCAAGAAACGCGAGCATGCGGCACGAGGCGCGAGCATGCTCAGTGGGGGGTGGACGGTGGCGCCGACGCCGAAGCGCGACATCGTGCGACTAAGAAATGGTTTGCATTAAAAAAGTAATCTCAGGCATAACATTTTACCCCCTTTGCTCCACCGCGGCGGTCTAATGGCTAAGGTACTCGGCTGCTGACCCGCAGGTCGCGGGTTCAAATCCCGGCTGCGGCGGCTGCATTTCTGATGGAGGCGGAAATGTTGTAGGCCCGTGCGCTCAGATTTGGGTGCACGTTAAAGAACCCCAGGTGGTCGAAATTTCCGGAGCCCTCCACTACGGCGTCTCTCATAATAGTGGTTTTGGGACGTTAAACCCCACATATCAATCAACATTTTAGCCCAGTATATATCTTCAATAGAGCGAAAGACTGGTGCGATAACGATGTTGTTCAGTGATTTACCCATCACATTCCACAACGACTGTTTTCGTGTGTGGCGCAGGACACCGCAGTTACCAGAGGACGACATCGATTGGCCCGTGTTCACCAAGGAGCAGCCGACGCACGTCATGCTGCGCGCGGGAAACAGCAGCGTCGAATGGGGATTCCACGAAGACGGCTGTAACCTGTACAGAAAGATCTACGAGATGCTCAGCATCGGCACTCCCTGACATCTGCCTGGTTGTTTTGGCATCGGTTGTTTTGGCAGGGAGGTTCCATGACACGCACATCATACGCCTCAAAAGATGCAGACATCCATCTGCGCTTCCCTGTACGAACACTTTCTCATGCAGTGGTAACGCTTTGGTGCTTGTTGCATCGGTGTTGGTACCTGGTAACGCGTCAGTACTGAGATACCATATTCATTTTCAAATGTTTTTTTTTAGATATGTTTCTTGGTCAACAGGCAGCTTTTGTATGTACACTTGCGTCTTTATTTATTTGAACAACATTTCACAATATATACTGCCTTTTAATTACCAATGTACGGCGTGTACAACTGAAGTGATTAAGTAAAGAATTCAAGTGAGAGTTTCTATTATTCAAGAAAACACAAAAAAATTAAAGATACTAGCGATCAACTAGACTTTCGCAATGGCAATCAAAAAAATAAACACGACAAACTACGTGTGCCAGACCTGCGAAGTACTCCTGTCTGCAGCTTGGGAACCAAACGCTTTGGGAACCCGAACACGTAAAAGAAAACAGTGCTTCAAGAGTGAGTATATCATAATGTGCTCTTCTGAGCCATGATCCAGTATCGGTGACAATATGCTCACAACAAATTACCTCCTAATCATGTCAAGGGTAGCTCACATATATGCTCGTAGGAACCGTCCTCCATGCCCTTATATATGCTGTGCTGTCCTCCCTGCACTCACAAGTTAATTGCCAGCGTGCGTTGATTAAGCCGAGACATCTGCTCAGAAGTTAATCATGTCTCTACATGGTGAGTATGAATTAATTAAACCCGCTGTGGTAACTGTTGTGAAGGCAATCTCATCTTCGTTGAGCTAATGTAATCACACCATACTAAACCTAATAGAAGCGAGACTCACCTTCCTAACCGGACATGCGAGACAAGGCTTCGACGGGAGTAGAATTAATTAAGTCACTGTCGCAAAGTATATCGCGACGCAATCGCGCAGGAATTGACTACCTTGTGGAGCGATGCGTTGTCACCATGACTGGGAAGAACTTCTAGATAACCATGGTAATGAAACAGAAAAAAAACATCGCTCGCTGTAGGGTAATAAACGGGACTACTGGTCACCCTTTCTTCATCACGTTATATATATATATATATGGCAATAAATTTGAACCCCCTCTCGCCCACCTCAAGAGCGCTGCAGGAGCGGAAGAAGGTGGGGAAAGTGGAGGGGGATCGCGTAACCACCTCGGATACATGAACTCTTCAGTTTGAACGTTTAAACAGACTAAAATACCCCCCCCCCCCCCACTTCAATGCCAAATATATGAACAAGACTCTTCGAACGGAAACGTACCCTGACCCTGCCTTTCTGTACAAGCTTTATCCTGAGGTTTATTTAACTCGTCTACGAAATTACGAAATGTGGTGGTTTAGAGCCACCTTACACCACGTGCTCTAAAAGCGCCCTTCAGTACGTGGCACCGATACAGCATCGTCCAGCAAGTGGGACTCCTCTCTGCGGAGTCCAGACATAACATCACTACGTTAGGCTGTCCAGAAGACCCACGGTGTGGCCTGCCGTGTGTTAGGGCACACGCCTTCAGAATTTTAAGCATAAAGTTTTTCCAAACCAAACCAAACGGCAGGAGGTTGCCTGGAGACAACTACAGGCACGCGCACGCCTAGCACGCACAGTCGCGCGCACATTGGCGTGCGCTGAGGGGGATTGATTGATTGATTGATTGATTGATTGATTGATTGATTGATTGATTGATTGATTGATTGATTGATTGATTGATTGATTGATTGATTGATTGATTGAAAACTTTATTGAACTACATACAATATACTCTCGCTTGTTGGCTTCAGCACCATGGTATGAGGAAGTTTTTAAAAACTAAAAAGAAAGGTGGGTGATCTGACACTGGTCAACTTCCTGGGCAGGGCATGGCCGTCGTGCACAAGACAGTGCGCCACATCTTCATCCTGGCTCTGATGAGTGGATCTTCGAGTGTCCAGTGGATAGTCTCATACACGTCTTGTTGTATGGGAGGCAGGGTAAGTTGGGTTTTTCTCATAATAGCAGCTCGGCTTGATTCGTGAACGGGGCATTCCCAGAGGATATGCTCCGTCGTTGTTGGCGCATTGCATGTAATCGCAGTTGGGCGTCAGAGTACTTTGTCGGCTATATTAAGATGTCGGCTATAGCTACCGAGATTGTATTGAGGCTTTGCGTTTGTAATCTTCTGGGTGTGACCTCTCAAAGGCGGGTGCATCTTGGGGGCGGGGCTGGAATGGCATCGTGTTTTGTAGCTTCTTTTAATTTAGCCCTCATTTTTTGCTGGCGCTGCACTTTAGCACGGTAGTTTGCATTCGTGGGCCTCATCTTGAGTCATCGCTACGGCCTGCTTCGAACTGTCATCCCACTCGTCTTTTTCTTTTCTTTTTTTACCTCACAATAAAGAATAACTCGTTCCTTGTAATGATGCGCTGCAAGGCTCGTTGATGAACTAGTTCATGTCCCTGTATATTGGTGTGTCCAGGAATCTAATGAATTCGTTCCCGGACTGTTTGTTCTTGAAGTTGGGCGGCATTGTGCAGGACGTACCTGGTGTACGCTGGTAGCTTTCTTCGAGTTTGGAGTATTTGAATCACTTGCTGCAAATCTGTAAAGATGTGAAAAAAGGGATGATCCTGCTTCAGTGTAGAAGAATAGAGCTTCCAAAATTGATTGATATGTGCGGTTTAACGTCCCAAAACCATAATTTGATTATGAGAGACGGCGTAGTGGAGGGCTCCGTGAATTTCGACCGTCTGGGGTTCTTTGACGTGCACCCAAATATGAGCACACGGGCCTGCAACATTTCCGCCTCCATCGGAAGCCGCCGCAGCGGTGAAGAGCTTTCGAAATAGCATACACTTTAGCTGCTTCTGGCAGCAAGCAAGATCATATAATATACAATGAAGATGTTTCCCATGTTATTAAGTTTAAAAAATGCCTCTGTGTTGGAGCCTTCTAGAGTGCATGAGACATCTTTGTAGACGATTTATTCTTCGTCAGGTACACTTCTGAGGTACTCACTGTGCCGCTAAGCACCCTTCGCTCGTTGTCCGTGGCTTGGTTTGTATGTTTTGGAAGCAGCCGATTGTCTGTCACGTTAGCATGTTTCCATGGTGGAATGGTGAATAGAATTTGTGGTAGATTTTGGATGCTTAGAGATAGCTCGTTTCCGGAGGCTCTTCCCTCACGAGTTAGCTTGGGTTGGCGAAAAGTCTGGCCTCTACTTTGACTTAGTAATGGCAGTGCGCGCAGCGATAAGCCACGTAGTAAGGATGCACCTGCTTCTTCTTCAGGGCGTACGTGCTTCTCGATGTCGTCTTCAGCTCGTTTTAGTACCCTTGTCTGCGTGTCTCTGTCGGTGCTGGAGAGAAGGGTCTCCCATTGTTCCTCGGTTGGGTGTGAGCGAACGAGGTTGGCGCGCTGGGCATCGTCAGGGGGCATTATATGTTGTTGTTGTTGTTCTCCTATTGTTAGTGGCGCATACCCACTGTGGGGGATTGGCCAAGAATCGAGCGGCTTCAAAATTTACTGTTCAGATTTAGAATGATGGAGGTATAACAGAAAAATTACCGATAGCCTAGGCAAGTATGGTGCTTAATGTAATGCATACAAATATTTACATAAACGACGTTATTCTTAGAATAGAGCAATAATCTGATTTTATGCGTATATAATTATGTGGACATGTTAAGATAATGAAACTGGTTAATTAGTCAATCTATTAGTTTGATCAATATAGTCCCGGACGGCCGCGCATACTGTCCCATTAGAGAAACCATAAATGGAAGCTCCAAAAGACAAAATGACAGGCAGAGATAAGTCCATACCAATACCATGCAAAGGTATTTCTAATAGGGTTTTTCGTAATGTGTTAAACCGCCTGCAGGTCACAAAGAAATGGTCTATTGTTTCCAGTTCATCACAGAATGCGCACAGTGGCGAAGGTGCCTGAGCAGACCTGTGTTTATAGAAATTTAGATTTGGTACCCAACAACGCAGCCTTGTGATAGCTACTTCTTGTTTTCGAGTGCGGCAAAAGTCTCTTCGCCAGTGATATAATAAATGGCGATATTCTGTAGAGTTTGTTAGTGCTGAACCTTTAAAGACTTGCATAAGCGTACGTCTGCGGAATCGAGCAGCAGTCCCATAAGCGGATGATGGACAGAGCGGTAGAATTGGTTCGCTGATTGACGACTTAGCTAAGGAATCGGCTATTTCATTCAGAAACAAACCTTTATGTCCAGGCACCCAAACTAATCGTACTTTTCTCAAATGCACAGGTACTAGTGCACGGAACGCCCTTGTTACGTGATTATCAGGGCCAACAGAAAGTGCTGCACAGAGAGATAGGGAATCTGTTATTATGACAGCTGATGTAATTGCTGTATCTGACTTGCGTAAGGCGAGCATTACTGCCAGAAACTCAGCCACAAAAACGGGTATGAAATCGGGTAGTCGAAGGGAATGGATCCAATTTAAAATCGGGCTGAAAATACCAACCCCTGACTTTTCGTCGTATTGCGATGCGTCTGTAGCAATAATAACGTTCGTTGTAATACGGCGCAGGCGATCTTGTAGTAAACCATCCAAAATATTATGGGGAAGTAATTTGGCAATATTAGGGAAAATGTCGTCGAATTGAATTTCCACCGGGGCTGAATTATCGCGACTCGGCATGATGTCGCATATACGTACGTTTAAATGCTCCAGTAAATTTTGCACAAATATAATTTGTGGCGTGGGAAATCGCGGCCATCTAGCAGTAAAAAATGATACCGGGGTGGAAATAAAGGCTGTTTCTGAATGTCGTAATGGTGATTCAGAAACTCTTAAGGATGTCTGAACAGTCAGAAGGCGAATTCTACAAGAAAGCGGAGGGACCCTCGATTCGAGATACAACACATTGTTGGTAACTGTTTTGGGAAGGCCAAGGCATAAGCGCAAAGCTTCTCCTTCCAGAAGAATTAGAGGCCGCAACTTGTAACCTGGAACTCCAGAGAAAAGTACACAACCAAATTCCAAAATGGGACGAACATACATGCGATATATCATTAATAATGTGTCTCTTCTCATACCTATGCGGTAGTTGCTTAGCCTACGTAATATGCCAATGGCCCGCACACCTTTTCCGGCGATATATTCGATATGAGGTCGCCAGTTAAGCGATGTGTGATAAATTACTCCAAGGTATTTAACAGATTCCACCTGTGGTATATCCTCATGATGGTAAGACAGAGAGATGTTCACAGGGTATTGCAGCGGGAAAACGAGGAGGGCACATTTACTCGGATTAAGTAAAAAGCTGTTGCCATCGAGCCAGCTCTCCAATATATTAAGGTAAGTCTGCAGCCGTTCATATAAGGTCTGAATGTTATCTGCCATTGCAAAAAATGCGATATCGTCTGCATAAACATAAGCTGTTATATCCTGTTTAAGTGGAATGGTGCTCATTAGTAAATTAAATAGCACCGGGGAAAGCACCGAGCCTTGCGGTACTCCCCTCGTTTGGGTATGAGTAGATGATGAAAACCCATCTTTAAAACAATAAAAGTTCCTGTCTGCGAGGAAATTGTGAACCCACGCTACTATGTATGATGGAAAATCAAGGTATTCTAATCGATCTATCAAAATACAGTGCTCACGGTATCATATGCTTTAGCGATGTCTAAAGTAACTAAATCAGCATATTTTCTATGTAGCCGAGCTAACTGCAGCCTACTTTCTAAGTCAACGTGGGCATCCCAAATTGAACAACCAGCCCTGAACCCAATTTGACAGGGACTTAGAATTGATCTCATGGTAATAAGTTCATTAATTCGTATATTGATGATTCTCTCAACCAATTTCACTAAGTTTGATGTCAGTGCGATCAGCCTTATGTTATCCAACGTGTATGCATCATTTTCATATTTTAGCAACCATACAATTTTGGCAAGTTTCCATTCTGGAGGTATCCATGCATTCCCTAAAGAATAATTCACTAGTTCTAGCAAAAGATTAGGCGATTCCTGGAGTAAACATTTCAACATAGAGTTCGTAATCCCATCTGGTCCGGGAGCCGTCCTCGGTAAGCATAATACTGTCTGATTCAATTCAGCTAAAGAAACTTCTGGAAATTCATGCAAGTTTACCAGAACGGACTGAATAGCCGAAAAATTCGCAGTGAAGCGGCGTTCTAAACCTTGCGCAATGTCTTCTAGAGAGGTGTTTATTTCTACTGGCGTCAAGACACATGACTGCAACGTTAAAGGTGCTGGCAGTACTTTTCTTGTGCGAAGATAAGCGAACAAAGCACGCTTATTTTTTTTTATTTAGAAATATAATCAAAATGTCTACTGTCGTATTCTTCTTTCGCGCGGTTCACTGTACGCTTAAATACGCCAGCTAGGAATTGATAGTCTTTCCAGTTTGTTGGGCTCTGATTAAGAAGAAGTTTTTTCCAAGCAGCTTTTCGTCTTCTATAATCGCGCGTACACTCATCGTTCCACCAACGAGAGGAGGATCGTTTATTAGATGGAATAGAAAATTCGGAATTTTTTCTAGGTCCCTCGAGCATTGAACCAATCGTAGATGCAATCTCCTTAGTACTGCATTTCCAAGCTTGGAAATGGCAGAACGGAGGCAGGCTTGAAATTTGCTATAGTTGATGTATGTGCGTTTTGGCTGATCTAAAGTTATTGTTGGACAAGTAATGTCAAAAACTACAGGAAGATGGTCACTGTTAGTTGCCGAATCCAGAACAGCCCATGACAAAACCTTGATTGCATTAGAGCAAAACGTTAAATCCAATACTGAGCTAGTTTGACCTCGGACAAATGTTACATGACCTTTATTCAGACAGGAGAGGTTGTAATCAATAGTCCATTCCCACAGTCGCCTACCACGAGAATCTGTCCTTATACACCAAGACAAATGGTGTGAATTAAAGTCTCCTGTGAGTACAATTTCCTTTCTACATGCTACCAAAACGCTGTCAAGATAACGCGTGCTTTGCACACCGGAGGGGAATTAACAATTTACAATTGAAAAAGGGTGGTATCCGGGGAGACACAAGTCTAATGCTAATAATTCACAATCCAAGTCTAACATTCTGAAAGAAATTTTCGCGCTATGGCATAATTTACTTGATACAAGGATCATTAAACCACCACCGCGTGATGGGCGATCTAATCGAAAAGAACGAAAACCTGCAAGATGGAAATTTTTATCTGGTGCAAGCCAAGTTTCTTGGAGAATTATAATATCAAGATTAAAATTATTGCAAAAGTAATGTAAGTCGGTTGAAGCTGAGAATATAGAACGGCAGTTCCACTGTAGTACCCTCAACTGACCTATGGTGTTGAGCGCACCACAGAGGCGCATGTCGCGCCCTTGTTAGCATCTTCACGCGAAATAGCTGATTCATTCCGTTTAGATTTGGACCTGAGATCGGTGAAGATAGGGGATCTGGTACGTTTATTAGTTCGTATATCGAGTTCCATATCTGTAGCACTACTTGTGCTCTGCCGAGGCGAATGTCGGTCCAAGTGCACCTGTGTTTCTGGCTGATTAGCCTTGCCTGCAGATGCAGAAAGTTCGTCCAACACTACATTGCGTAGCTGTGTGGCGTCGCTGGTAATGTGTAATACTGCAGGTTCTGTACTAGTCTGTACTGTTTGTCCAATCTGACTTGAAAGAATTTGCACTAAACAGTCGAAAAGGTTAGATATGAGTTTATCCATTGCCTTACTCACTGCCTTTTCCACAGCAGTTTCAATAGCCTGAGATAGGTTTGGGTCCATACTGGAAGTGCAGCGCGCTGTAATACCAGAGTATCCAAAAGCCCTGTCTCTAACTATGTCAATGGCTTCCCTTCGAGAACAGCGGCGGCGGTCAATAACTTCTAGGATTTGAACCTCCCGGGAACGAGCGGAACAGTCAGAGTTGTCGGCGCAGTGACTGCCCCCGCAGAGACAACACTTTTCCGCTGTTGCAGTACACTTGCTTGAAGGATGGCTCTCTCCGCAGGTGCTACAACGAACGTTAGATTTACATCCTCCCGCACTGTGGCCGAATCTCCAGCAGTTCTTGCACTGAATCGGACGAGAAGCGAGGGGTTCTACTCGGAAGATCAGTGGCCATATTTTTATTTCTGACGGGCATTTTGTGCCCACAAATGTCGCGATGACAGATTCGGTTGGTACCCTCTGATTGTCGACTAGGCGATTACACCGGTAAATTGAAATTACGCCTGCTCCAGAGAGCCTGTCTAGGGTCTCAGCTGGACTCAGCTTGGAGTCGACTCCCCGTACAAGGCCTTTGGTACATGCAAGGTGAGGCGGAATAAAAGCACTCACCGGGGTAGCAGCAAAGGAGGAGCATTTGAGAAGATCCTGCACGCAAGTCTGATCCGGCGACCTAGACACGATACCTCCTCGCCCAAATGAGCGCCCATCTGTGATGGTCTGGAAATAATTTGAAGTTGTCTTAAGTTCCTTTTGAACCACCTGAGGGTTTGTAAGTTTGATGAAGCCTCCATTTGTAGGTACCAGTGCTACAGGAATACTGTCGATACCACTGCGGAAAAAGGAGTCTAGCGGTAATTCATTAGACGGCAGGGACGCTGACCAGGCGGATCGCGCCTGGCCAGAAGTATTCGACATGAGCACTAGAGATATGGTTAGACTCAGAAACAGATAAACTATAGAACCGGACTCTAAGACAGAAAGTTAAAACCACCCAATCTTCCGCCAAGAACACCCCAGCAGGTTGAGCACGGGCAAGCGTTACGTAGATGTAAATGTAGTTCCTAAACTCGTGGCTCACACCCACTCTGGGGGATCGGCCAAGAATCGGGTAACTTACCAAAAAAAATGTATATAAATAATACTGGCGAAATGAAAATTAACAGAAATATTGTTTTTGTAAATTATTTTTAGGAAAAAATTTTGATGAATCAGTTCCTACTGACTGAGCAATAAATTATTGATGTAAGAAAATTTCAATAGCCTACATGGGTTAATTGAGAACCTTTTGGTATTGAGGTTATAAGTAAGTCTCTTAGACTGTACAATAAAATCTTGCACGGCCGCATACACTTTCCCGTTGCTGTGCCCTAGGGTATGTGCACCTAAGGATAGTAAATTTGACGTTGTCAAAGCTAAGCCAAGGATTCGTAATGGTATTTCTAGTGGTACATTTCTTAATGATGAAAACTTTCTACAAGATATGAAAGGTGCTCCACAGTTTCCTCTTCTCCACAAAAAGAAGAAAGTGGAGAGGGAGTCAAGCCTGCTCTAAACAAATGAAAATTTAATGGAGGAATACGACAGCGAAATTGAGTGATTAAAACTTCCAGCCATCGGTTATGACACGAGGAAGTTTTCCAGGGTGTCGTTAGATGGTTTAAATGTAGAGAATTTTTTAAGCATGGTGTAGAGAATTGTCGCATCATCATTTGCCTCCGAAATCTAGAAGCTACTATGAAGGATGTTGTAGGGGTAATATTGATAGCTGGTCCGTCTAACACCACTTTCGGTAGTGCCTTAGCTGTTTCATTTAGAGTTATGCCTCTATGTCCCGGCACCCATACTAATCGCACCTGGGTTAAGTGATTCGGTACTGGGGAGTTGAATTCGCCTAATGCTTTCGATTCACTGGATGCCGTGAGAGCACTGCAGACCGACAAGTAGTCTGTTATTATTACGGCGGAATTCGTTGTTCTACGGGCAGCCCCAGAGGATATGGTCTAGGTGCCTCAGAGCCAACGCGCCAAAACGTAATCCTCAGCGACATCCCCAGCTCAACAATTCCGTTATAACGTCAAGCCTCTATCATCCTATGAGCTTCTTTCATGTTTGAGAAATCTAGAGGCATCTTAAAAAATGCAATCCCGACAGCGCACATTTTCATCCAGCTATCTTTCACACTCTCCCATGAAAACCGAAACCTCGTCATTCGGCCAGCTCGGCTAAGCGCAGTAGCATTTCGTGTGCGACGGGCAACCTTGATTATTACCAGACGATGCTCCGTTGCAGTCCACGATGGCACCTGCTGCCGTAAACAGCGTGGACGAAACTGGAATGGAAACGGAGAACAACATACTTTACGAACTTCTAACGTACTCAGAATGGCAGCAGGAGCCAGAGAAACTGGTAAGTCGGCCCAAATGAAATAGGCCGAGCAAGTGTTTTGGCTTACGAGTTGTCGATAGTTAACAAACGCGATGTCGAAGTCTCACCTCGTCAGATGGTCTCCGTTTTCGGTCAACATTCGTTGAATAAAATATTTTAGAAACCATGCTCCGTTTTTGCACGCAACACACGCTAGATCAAGCAGTTCTGTTATCCATACGGCAACGCGTGACTGTCAATACAACTTTCCCAATTAAATCGATGGTTGCAACTCGCAACTCTGATACAGTAGAATCTCGGTTTCTGCGAACAGATATAGGTGCATTTGCCGGTAGTTTCTTACCAACGCTGTCGTTAATATAGACCATGCAAACTTATTTACCTGGCAAGGGCGAATATGTGTCTTATATTTATTAGATCGTTGCCACTCGAGGCTGTGACTGACCTTTGAAATTCTGGTCTTGTTGTTATCCAGAGCAGAGCAGCTTTCGAGAGATCAGAAGATGCCAAAGGATCAGGTATTGTTACCGTCATTTCCTTTCGCTTCGTTTTACTTCAGTGCATTGGTGCGCTATGGACACGAATCTTACCGTGTAAACATCGCCCTGTGCATCATTTATAGGATTTTGGGGCTGGCTTGGATTGCTGGCCACATCGATGTCCAGTATACCGCCCGCTGTTCAAAGGCTCCGCTCTTTTCACATGGAATGGCACTTTGTCGTTGGAGGGTGAGGAACGTGTTTGTTTGGTTGCCGTTCACACTCATTATGCTCACAGAACGGGGACATGTGCCCACGTAATGACAAATAGACGCTGCGCATTATCGCTGTGTGTGTGTGGCTCTTTTCACATTGCTTCTTGTCCATCAAGTTCACTAGAAAAATATCGGTGCCTCCCGCACAGACATTGCATGTACGTTGGTATTATGAATGAATACACAAGACAGCTTGCTGATGTATTGGCAACATGAATGCAGCACTGTCTACGCCTCGGTTGACAATGCTTTGCATTGACGCCACAAGATAAGTGAGAGAGAGAGAGACATCATTTATTTTTAAAAAAAGTGGTCGCACCACGAAGAGCCCCACCCGCAATGAACCACAAGTGCAAACACCTCCGTACTTTGCATACGCAGAGGTGTCTTCATTATAAATTTAGAAGTCACAATAGTTAATTTATCTCGGTTTGTGGTTAATGTTTGACTTTTTATCATTAAACTCACTTTGAACAGATTTGTGGTCTGTATAACTACAGTGCATACCGTGCTACTGTGCAAGCTCGCTAAACTTGAGCTGTTAGTGTTAGTAATTCTCTTTCTGCTGCATGTTCCCCATTTTTTCAGTGATGGCAAGCTTTTAGCGATACTACAGGACCAGTGTGTGGAAATAAGGCAAGTAGAATGAAATATGCATTTCCTGCCTACTTTACTTTTAACAAAATATTCGTCATGCATGTTCATATTCATCAT
Source organism: Rhipicephalus microplus (assembly GCF_043290135.1). Lineage (NCBI taxonomy): Eukaryota > Metazoa > Arthropoda > Arachnida > Ixodida > Ixodidae > Rhipicephalus > Rhipicephalus microplus. The sequence goes on along the minus strand of NC_134700.1, from coordinate 278,845,894 downwards.
GCAGGTCCTCAAAGGATGAATATGCAACTATCATTGGCCGTGGAATTGGTGAGTGTCTGCTTAATGCATTTCCGCAATCTTGCTGTCTGATAGCATGCAGTTTCAATTTTGCAGTGAATGTCATTGATGGCCCCGGAATTTTTTTTATTTTTGGTATGGTTTCATTCTTGCAATAGACAATCAGCGCTAATCCAATGAGAACTTTTCGTAATGTGAAACAGATACCAGATGGCTGCATTAGGCACTGCAGTGTGTCGCGCTTGTTTGTCTCTTAGCCTTCGGTTTTTCCGTCCACTGTGTGTGTGCCAAAATGTTACCAAGAATGTCGTTTGATATTCTTGCTCACTGCTTCCTTCATATTTAAGCATTGTGTCATTTAAATCATGCCATGTTTGGCAGCACACTCTGTGTGGAGCACTGCCACACAGCCTTAATCAGCTGGGGTCTCTCGTAACTTATGTATATTCATTGGTAGGTGGGCCTTGTATGTCCTTAAACTGTTCCTGAGCTAATGTTATCAACAGATATCTAGACATCACTGAAGTTTCACGAACCATAGGGTGTGTTGTCAAGACTCATTGCTGTCAATGTCATATTAATGATTCGAGGTAAAAAGAACAAACACTACAACGAACAAGAGAGACATAGGCACACACACAGAGCGCCACTTCCAACAAAGTTTATTCCGGGAAAAGCGTGGGTATTATTTATAAAGACAGTGCTGTTACATTTTATCACTGCCCATTTACACTCAGAAATTGCAGCTCTTTCTGCAATATAGATATTGGGACCACACCAATGCAGAGATTTCTTCATTCAATAGTCTTCTTTGCCTCAATTATTAATCTATTTTCTTTATCTTGGCTCCAGCAGTCACAAAGCAGGCACAAAAATTCAGTACACATTTGCAATCTCGGGAGTGGATTGCCAAGATTGCAAGTGTGTACCAAATTTTCGTCATCTAGTGTCGAGATTGCAACGTGTGCCGGATTTTCACATTGCAAGTGTTTACCATATTTTGAACGCCAGCAAAGTTCGGTGCAAATAAAGTAATGAATTCTCGCCTCAGAATCTTATTCCAAGTAAAAAAATGGGTGCCGAAACGGTCGTGCTGACAGTTCAGAGTAGGTGAATTTAGTAACATTTTTAACCAGATATACTTTTGTTTCTTTAATTCTGCAATGAATCATTTTCTTATCTTCTGTCTTTTCGTGTCAAAAGTTGTGTAAGCTTTGGCTTACAGTGAATGCCATTTTTCAAGAGTTCGAATGTCAGATTTGTGCTTGTTTATTTTTTTGCTGAAACATATCTCGGCGCCTTCACATTTGGTCTCCTGTGTCACTGTTTATGGTTACCACAATGAATCACATTGCGTGCTGCTACAAATGTAATACATACCAAATGTAGTATAATCCATGATTTGTTGGTTGTGGAGCCCAACATGGAAATATAGGAGGTTGATGCTATGAGCACAGCAGTGTTCAGATGTCGATTTCGGGTTGGCACATGCAGTGCCCCGTGATCCAATGCCTCAGTGGAGACGCATCGCGTGGTCTCCCGACTGCAGCTTGCTGGCCGTTGCCCTGAGCACTGGGCGCGTTGAGTTCTTTGACACTGTGGGCAGCACACTTTTCCACATCCCAGAGGTAAGTGCTTCACTGATGCACAGCGTAAGTCGCTATGTCACTGTTGTTCCTCATTGAAAGTATGTTCTAAATTAAAAAAGAACAAACTCTGATGTCATGAACGATTTGACAAATAATCGAGAAAAGCTGTAATGTTGCTCACTGAAAATATCATTAATGCATTCTATGTAGGATAAAATGAAGTTATTTTCATAGGAGTGCCAGTAGTATTATTTGGGATGTAGTGCTATAGTTTAGCATTTCAAGTGTGTGTGTGTGTCATTTCTCTTTTGTTACAGCCAGTGGTGCAGATTGAAGGAGTTCTGCACGACATCAGTTATGCCATGGCTGGCATTCTCTTCACCGAAGCTCGCGTGCACAAGACACAGTGGTTCGTGTTGCTTTATTTTTTCTGCGTTTTTGCTGCATTGCTTAAAGAGACAGCATAGGTTTTATAATTGTGTGGGAATCTCATATTTTGTGTTAACTTGGGAATTAATGCTCTGATACATAATTAAGTGCACATGCAACAATCACAGCTCATGTGGTTGCCAGAAATACCTTGTATACTTTTTTTCTAATGATGCAGGCCTAGTCAGTGAAGGTGCACCACCATTTTAGCATGTTTATGTAGTAGTAAATATCATACCCTAGGATGTCTTGTCACTGTTAGGTGGGGATTCAAATAGTAATCCTTACATGTTAATCATGTTTTTCCTTTGCAGGTCCTACGAGTTCATAACAGTCAACTACAGGGGCGAGCTTAAAAGTTACCTGCTAAGGTATAATTGAAAGACTTTTTTTTTTCCTTTGTTGAATGTATATTATAAATATCGCTTTTACGTTACTGCATTACATATGTGTTAAGTATAACGCTTTGCTGCATCAGTTTTATTTTGTTGCTTTGGCCCCTGTTTCTATAGGATCGTCTAGCTGTTCTTGTGAAAGCTAAATCGTGGACAACTGCTCGGAGGGAGGGGTTGATTGCATCCTTGCCCCCATCCCCCCATAAGTGACGCCTTTGCTTGATCGTGTGTTGCTATACATCCATCCACTTCAATAAACTTATCAATCATGAGTTACTCACAACACAGGCATGCGCAGGGTTTATTGGTGAGGGGGGCAAAGTTTTATCCCAACCTCCACTTGTTGGTCAAGTCCAAAAGACAACATGCTCCTCAATGGATGCAAAACAATGAGAACGAGGCAATGAGTGTGCTACTTTCAGTGGCCTTGTGAAGAGCTCTTGGGATGCAAGATCAGGGGTTTTCAGCCACCGTAATTGTCAGAAATTTGCGTAGTCATTACTTTGCTCTTTAAACAGTGGTGGGACGGGTTTAGCTGAGTAGCAACGTGGGGCAGACTTCCTGCCTTCCTCATTAGATAATTATGGGTTGTGCCCCCCCCCCCCCCCCAACTTGAAAAAGGAACTTTTTTCTCATAGTCTATTGCTCGTATTTTGTGCCACGTGAACAGCCCATCTGAAGGCTACCGGGACAACCATACCCTGACCCTGGCGTCCTTCTACTCCAAGGGAGTGACCAGTGTCCAGTATCACCCGTCTCACCAGGTCCTCTTTGTGGCAGGCCGCTCACCCTTGCTCCCGGCAACTGGAGATGACAGTAACCGCGGCTCAGCCCTGGAATTCGGCATCACGGCCTGGCGGTTTCTCTCTGACTATCCCCATTACAAGCTGGTCACAACGCTCAGTGATGACATGCTGGTAAGTTATCGAGTTCTGTCAAAGTGATTCATCACCTATTGCAACCTGCTGTGGTATATAGGAAATATAAGAAGTTGATCCTGTGACCCAAATGTCGCAGGATCAAATCCCGGCTGTGTCGGTTCCATTTGAGGGTAGCCAAAATGCTGGAGGTCCGTGTATTTAGATTAAGGTTCTTGTTAAAGAATACAAGGCAGTCAAAATCTTCTGAGACTTCCCCTATGGCATCTCTCCTAATCATATCGTGGTTGGGGTTGTGAAACCCATAATTATTATTATAATGTTGTCATCATTTACTACTGCCTTCCGAGTTTGTTATATTTCTGTCCGCTTATATTGATTCCTATGTGTATACATAGTATGGTTAGCTTTTGTGAATTTCGTGTTGACTGGTATTAAGTGCCACCAAATGCAGCCATTTCTAAAAAGCTTCAACTTCTGGATTTTTATGTGCACAGTATCGTTATGATTCTTACCGTAGCGGAGGACTCAGCATTAAATTTGTGATTTTCACTGATGTGTGCATGAATCTGAGTGCATGGTAGTCATCATAGTTTGCTGCCGTCAAATTACAGCCGTTATGGCCAACAACACCCATATGCTTTGCTGGCAAGCAACTTAGCCACAATGGCAGGCCATTTTAAATCTTTATTCAGTTACATCGAACCGAATGGGTACAAAGTATTAGTGATTTTCATAATATAAACATTTGCATGTTCTGCCTTTTATTGATTTTTAGCTGTACTTCAAATGAGCCTATGCAGGTGGGTGGTTTTTTAAGTTTAGCAATAAAAATTTTCAACCGACTTTTAATGTCCTGTCTGTCTATGATGAGAAGAATCTGTGTAAAATAAGCAAGTTTTTTCATCCATGAAGCATCTTTATCCTGTGTCAAACCCACCTTCGCAGCCCAGTGGTGCTGTGTTGTATGGCTTGATGTGATCCCATAAGTTTAAGCCCCAACTCAGCAGATGCAGAATACAATAGTGCTTATGTGTTTTGGTTTAAGTTCACATGAAGGACCTATAGGTGGTTATAATAGTTTGGCATTGCCTGCACTATGGCAGCCTGGTTTTGGTTTTGATACGTGCAACCCTAAATGTCACTTCATTTCTCTGTCATAAAGTGTATTTCCTTTCACGCACAACATTCCCACACTTGCTTTTATTGTAGCGCATGAATCCAAGGCGGTTCTTGACGAGGATGAGCTTTTACTACAAGCAGACAGAGGTAAGTGGTCATCTATGTGACCTCATGTGGTTTGGCATGTACGCTATTGGTCTGAACTAGCTGTTGTCACTTAGATGCGAGACAGTGTTTTATATTGCATAAGTCGTTATCATACTGCTTTTGCCTCTTTCTATCTGCAAGCACTAGTGTATAACATCTTATACACTTCCTTTTCTGTGTGATGTAATATTTGCATGCAAATATGTTGTTTGATGCACACTTGAGTTTGTTTCAGAAGTTCTAGAAGATATACATGAATGAACCCAATTGCTCTCAGTGCTGTTGATATCACTGTTGTTAGTGGCCAACATCAAGAGTGAATGTATGCAAAGCCCATCACTGCAGAGTCTGCAAGACTGCTCTTGCACTATTGCTTGTTTTTAATATGAAACCAACTGTCACCAGTTATTTCCGTTCAGTTGCAACACACACTTTGGAGCACCTGGAACATGCCACCAGGAAAGCATAATGATCTATGCTGCTTGGTAGCATCACAGTGCAGGGCACCATATTTCATCATGTATAGCCCACACTCATAGCTGCGCTTAACCGTCCGGGAATCATAATTAGGCTTTTGCAAATATTCAATCGCTTTGAATATTCAAACAAATACTAATGGATTCCAATTTGCTTTGGTTTGAATTTAAATTATTAATAAAGTATTCGAATAAACCAATAAGTGGATATTTATCCGCATGAAATCTCTTTGTAAAAGTGGTTTCACTGCAGTGTAGGGATGCTGTACTGCGATTACAGCTTTTCAGGAAAAAATCGCACTGCTGCAAAGTCCCCTCTTTAACATATTACCCTCACACTGATTCCTTCGTTTTTAAGTTTAAAAGCATGTTATACGAACTATATGCTCTAAGTATTGTAAATTTTTAAGCTATCTCTTGCATTCTACTGAAAGTCAAATCTTTCAGCTATCCAAAGGTGCTTCCTCTTTCTTTGAACCAAGAAGAATAACATTTGCACATGTCTTGTTTCAATTTAAAAAAAAAATGTATTGTGCTTGTTAGTTGGGTCGGGACAGACAAAGTCATTTTTCTTCGTAGTGTGTGATGTACATTTTTCAAATTTGATCAAAAATTATTCGAACCAAATCACTTTTCATTTCAAACTTAAACCTCACTGTTTCACAAACCTAATCTTACTACATATTGTCACATTGTATTATTATAGCACATAGAAACCTCTAGCTAGCAATACACAAGAATATCAGGCTGGTCGAATTATTGGCAGAACAACATAGTGTTTGTCACAAGCTTGTTCTCGTATTCTTTCTACAGTGGCACATACAACCTGCCATTAATGATACGACATAATACTATACGATATTATGCTCGCGGCAATATAAAATATTTCAAACAATAATAGGTTCAAACCATAGCCCCAGAAATAATCAGTTAGAATGTATGTGGTAGAATCAGGCAGAATGTACATGGTAATGTCTGTAATGGCGAGTACAGCCATTGTTGTCCTCTATATCGTTGCCTGTGGAAGCGCATGACGACTTCATCACCATGCACTTCTCGGCCATAAAGTCGCGCAGCGCTGAAGTCGTTCACTCCATGGCTGGGCAGCCTTCCTTGAAGCCAAGCAGCAATGCAAGCAAGACTTGCACGCAATCAGTGCTTCACACTGTAATCTTCTCGACTTACTCATGGTAATATAAATAAAATGGTGTCTTGAGGATGAAATTGAAGTAATGCATCACGTGTACAAAAATGAAGTCAACCAGAGACCAATAACTTTGAAGAGTAGCACCATTTTAATAAATATTAGTGATTATTTACTCTAATGTGATACATTGCAGGATATTGTTTACCAGCTAAGCATCTCCCCATCTGGAACTAAAGTGGCCGCTGCTCACACCTCAGGAGCACTTTCTGTTTGGACTGTTCCTTCTCTTACAAGGTTAAGCCTCTGGAGGCTGGAAGACATGGTACGAAATGCATTCCGGTGTATTGCCTCGTGTGTTGAGTAAATGAACAGAGTGACTGCTCTCATTGAGCATATAGTGCGCTTTTTAGTTTTTCAATTCCTTGTTTGGCCCATTTTCTTTAATACTATTTGATGCCTGTAAAAAGTGAGCCACTATCGTACAGAAGGACAATATAATAGCCAGCAGGTAAGCACAAGATCATTTCACCAAGCTTCGTCTATCAATATGCAATGAATCGCTGCTATGTGGTGCTGGTTTAAAATCAGCAGTGTACTACTGGGTGTATAAGTATAGCGAGAAGTAGACAGAAAGACCACCAACTTATTGTGTTAAGTGCAACTGTGGCACCCATGTACAAATAGAGCATATCAAAATAAGCAGCTCAGTTTGAACGAAGCTATGAACATATTTTCATCATGCAAAAGCTCTTTACACATTAAAGTAACTGTGTAATGAGATAAATAATTACAGCTGAAGCCCCATTCCTACATGCAGCCCAAGTTTGACCATCTAAACCCTCAAGCGCACAAGCTGAACAAACGCCGCTACCTTTCTCTTCGTCCGGAGTCTGCACACCTCACCATTAGTGACATGAACTGGTGGTCAGATGATGTAAGTGAATTTTTTTTTCATTTATCTGGTATATGGGCACTGCATGTGTTGCATTGCACTACTGAGACATAAGTACGCGTGACGGTAGTTATAGTGCAAGAACAAAACGACGACACAAAAACAAGAAGGACACGAAGAACACGAGCGCTCGTGTCCTTCGTGTCCTTCTTGTTTCTGTGTCGTCGTTTTGTTCTCGCGCTATAATTATCGTCATGTCATACCAAATAGCCCAAGCTGCCACACTTATAAGTACGCAGGCTCAATGTCTGGCCTCAGTGGAGCGAGGGGACATGGCATTGTAATATAAATGAAGCAAAAGTAAGCTAGTACATTGAAGATTTGGACCATGATAACCCTGGACAATCAGAGTTAATGCAAATGATTTCAGTATAGTTTTTCTCATGGTTACTGTATTACACTCAAACCTCATTATAACAAAATTGCATCCTGCAAAATAAATTTGTTATATCCGAAAATTGGTTATGAAGTTATATTCCTAACACTGTCTATTTATATTCCTATATTCCTAACACTATTCTTTATTTAGTACTCCATTATAACTGCTATTTTATTATATCTGGCTTCGTTATTAGAGGTCCAAGTGTACTTTAAATGTGAAACTCAGTAATTCGAATCATTAATTAATTGTTTTATCTTATCTAATGGTCTAATAAATGCCTCCTTCATGTCCACTGTTTAGCACTTCATATGATTGAAATACTTGTCCGAAAGCTGCCAATTTTGTTTGAGCTTGCTGTGGACTCCTCATTTTTGCAACCAGAATGCACATACACATGACTGCGCTGGCATCAGCTGTAGAGATGAAATTACCGTATTTACTCGCATAATAGGCGCACTTTTTTTTTTCAGAAAATCCGGCTCGAAGTTAGGGGTGCGCCAATTTCGCGGGGTAAAATTTTCGAAAATTTTTTCAACTCGGTTCTCGCGCTTTAAATCTGCACACTTGTCAAGTAAAAGGCGACTTTATCGTTTACCAATTAATTCACAACAAAACTGTGGAAGTCCACCACTTTGTCCTTATATGCTGCGGGCAAGCGCTGGCACAAGGTGGTCCGCCTTCGCAGTGCGAGGCCATGGCGCTGCATGAAACGAGTTGTCCATCCGGAGCTGGCTTTGAACTCTTTTGCTTCGATGCCCTGCGCTCGGGCTATTCTGCGCGCCTCAGTTTGCACAATATCCAACGACACAGCACAGCCGTCTTGTCGTAGCTCCCGTATATGCCGGACCAGTTGCTCTTCGACGTTCGGTTACCTGCCGGTCTTGGCACCGCGGAAAGCCCGTCGTGTCTTTTTCGTCGCCTTAAGTTTTTCTTCTTGGTCCCTCCAGTACCGAATACTGGTTTCTCCAAAGCCGAAATGCCTGCTTGCAGCCCGGTTGCCGTGCTCCAGCGCGTACTGCACTGCCTTCTGTTTAAACCCAGCCGTGTAGCTCGCGTACTTCCCCATGGTGGAACCAAAGTTCAATACACGACCACAACATACGCACACCGCTTGCAAAATGGCGTTTCTTTCTTTTTCTCTGATGGTGGTGATGGCGATCGAGCCCCCGGCGTTGTACACGTGACCTCCAAAAAGCGCGGCGATTTGGGGGGTATCAGTAATTGATGGAACAGCCGTTTTTTTTTTTCGCTCATGGGCGCTTTTTTTTTTTTCAAGTTTTATTTCGAAAAACACGTTGGTTAGGTCGTTGCACTTCGAATTTTTTTTATTTGCTCGTCGATTTGCCTTCTTTTTTTCTTCAGGGTACGGGGACCGCGTTCCAACTGTACCGCTGGGGGGTAGAATCGTTTCTGATCACGGCCAAGTTCGGGGTGCGCCTATTATGCGCGGAATTAAAAAAAATAGAATTTTCCGCGACCAAACTAGGGGTGCGCCTGTTATGCGAGTGCGCCTATTATGCGAGTGCGCCTATTATGCGCAGAATTAAAAAAAATAGAATTTTCCGCGACCAAACTAGGGGTGCGCCTATTATGCGAGTGCGCCGATTGTGCGAGTAAATACGGTATGTGTCAGTTTGACTTAAGGAACTTCAACATATAATGGTCGCACCGCATGTCTCTTTTAGTTCTTTTCAATGTAACATGTTTTACATCGAATTATGAAATTATCATCCATTGCAGCCATGAAAAACTTACTTGTCATGTCCCATAATTGTCAGATTCACAGTCATTAAATTTCATCATAGTTTTACTGTACTCATTAGATTTTTCGTTATCTTGAGCATGGAAAAATAGTTAGGGCAGCAACATGATAGAACAATTGAAACAAAAATGAAATACAATAAAACGAAAGGCACAATGCAAAATATAATATAAAAAGCAATGCAATGCAAAGTCAAACAGGACACACAGAAGTAATACGGAACACAAAGTAGAAAATTTGCACAAACGAAGTGAAGATGAACGAAAAAAATGAACATTGGAAACAGAAATAAACACATAAAATAAATGAAGACAAGAGGAAAAAATTACATATCATTACTAAGGTGCGCAATCGAAAGTAAAAAAAAAAGATTTTATTGATGTTTTGAAAAGGAATAATGGAGAGCAAAGATTTAAGTTCAGTCAGCAAGCTATTCCAAAGATGAATGGTAGAGAATTTAGATGATCCCTTACTGTAGTTAGTGCAAATGGGTGATAGCAAGTAATTACGATTACAAGCAAACCTGATGGGGTTAGCATTCTTGAGGGAGTTGCATTCAATATATTGAAAGGAGAGCTGGGAATTAAATAATATACAAAACATTATGCTTATGCTGTATTGAAATAACTTTTTAACAGACAAAACTTTGTGCTCATTAAGCAGGCTAAAGGCACCTGAACGTGAAGAACTGTAAGTTATGATGCATATGGCTTGATTTTGTATATGTTGGATGGAATGAAGATTTTCCTTTTTCCTAATGCTTTTGCAGCGCACCCTCTCGACAGACAAGTGCGAGATTGGGGATATGGTTCTTGTTGAGACCAACATCCAAATAAGGAGCGGAATGTAAATTACTCATGTACTATGTTTCAATGCAGACGACAAGAAACAGCGCGATCTAAATGAAACTGGGTGTCACCACTATGACTGACCTTGTAGCCCTCGGAATATTTTTACAGTGCCTGATCTTGGCTCATCACTCGGGCGCAGTCAAGGTAGTCTCCCTCCTGTCTCGACGAAACCTTTTGGGCGAAAGCCCAGAGTGGTTCGAGTTCTCACCACAAGTGTCTGGACTCTTTGATCGTGGATTTCTTACTCTTGAGGTTGGTGCAATTTCACTAGTAAATAATGCACATCTAGCACAGACTTGTTACCTCATGTTACTGTGGTGGGCAGGGTTGGCATATATTCAAAGAGAAGAAGAAATTAACCAATTCAGCGAGAACAGTAGCCAATTGATAGCCCTTATTTTATTTTAGAACCAGAAATTTAGCCAAACATGACTTGAGTTTAGTTGAATTGTCACCACATTCCCATGCTTAAAAATACAAAAACATGCATCGCAGCATTGTTTAACACATCAAAATAGAGTAAAAAAAATATCAGGCAAGTTCCTGGAGGAGACATTAAGACTAAAAAATCGGCAGTTAACACTGTGCTGACAGTCAAATGTACATAATCAGGTTCACTTTTGCCAGCATGCCCTGCGGCACCGTTATTGTAGAGTGAGAAAAGTACTTCGTATTTCGCAGTAAATGTGGTGCCATATTTAATTAATACAGTTAATGTAGAACTTGTAACGGCTTTCAGTCCAAATTTGATCCTGATGATCACTAGAAGTTCTTGCGACATTCGATTCCTTAAGTCACTTTTTGTAGATGCACAACAGAAAACACTCGCTCCGATAGCAAGAAGTTATGCAATGTCTTGCAGAGGATTAGCACCTTATGCATCCTGGTAGGTTTGTGTTCCATTGCTATGATGTCGGCACTCACATCTTCAACTTAATGAAGGCGGCGTACTTGCTCCTCAGTAGGGGGCGCTCAGGGCAACCAAATAGTATGTACAAAGCGTTTATCGTATTCAACCTCTTTAACATATGATGAGTCTGCAGCTAGAGTCAGTCTGCAGTAGCGTCGGCAAAGAAAATATTAACCCAGAGTGAAAAATGACTGTAAAAACAGCTTGATGCGTGCGCTTTGCACCAGGCTTTTATGAGCCATGCTCATTCATTTTTCCTCAACGTTCTCCTAGTATGGCGCCACCGATGCAGCTGAGAGCATTAGCGCGCGAGGCGGATAGCGACTAAAAAGCCTGAATAAGCCTCCCACCAGCTACGTAACAGTGCGGCTTATCCTTTATGAGTTCCGTTAATAATGTGAAAACCATGGCGGTCGGCACACGTTTTAAGCGCACGCAATTGATTCCGGTATACTGAGTAAAAAAATGCGATTACCGAGAGAGTGTAATCGCAGCCGGCAGTGTGAATGAACATTTAATTCTTTTTTATAGCTGTATTTTTCATAGTTGTGCTTGGTTTTAGCGTATATTAGCTGCTGATGACAGTGCCAGAACACTAGCCAAAAAGTAGCCAAGTAGCCTACGTGACTTTTTTGTCGCAGTGGCCTCTTGAAAGTAGCCAATCTGGTGTAAAGTAGCCAAATCTGGCAACCCTGGTGGTGGGTTATGAGCGAGAAAGAGGTAACTTATTGAGGGCTTATTTCTTTTGTCAGACACAGCCTAATGAAACCAATAGAGAATGAAGCCAAGAAATGTGTACTCCCAGGACAATAACTGCATGTTTTAAATGTACTACTGTAATAATGACATTTGCGGAAAGGAATTAAACTCGATAAAAAATAAACTTGCTGCTGGTAGGCGCTGAATCTACCACCGTTGTGCTACTTGATGCTAGCTCGCTACAAAACTGTCTTCCGCAGGCACTGTCATGGTTGCGAGCAGCGCTGGCTAACACTTCCACGACTACACAAAACTCAAACAACCAGTAAAGTGAATGTGGAAAATTACCACCACTATAGTTCACTTAGTAGAGCATTGGAAAGATTATCTGAATGTTGCAGGTTCAGCCCTCACTTGCGGCAGGCTGATTCTTTGTCCCCCCTAATTCTTTCCATTTACATAATATAATTACTGTGCTACAGTTAAAACATAAAAGTAGTGTTTTGTACACTTCGCTTGGCTTCATTGTCTGTTGGTTTTATCAGGTAGAAAGTGACAGTTATTCATTTTGTATTCGTATCCTGTATCGTGAAACTATACTGACTGTACAGCTGATGGCTAGTCTATAATACTGCAACTGCTATAGTTGATCGGAATTTACCAGATATTTGCCGCAATAGCGTGCCAGCTCAAGTTTTTGGGATGACTAGCCTAAGGCAAGCGATTTCTCTGTTATGTTCAGTGTGACCTAGTTTCTGTTACTCTTCTGGCACTTGTCCTTCAGTGCTTCAGTATCCTTGAACAGGACATTTAGAATGTACATTGTAATCATAAAGCTGTCGTAGACCATCTGTCAAGAAAGGAAAACATGACAACCACCCATTTCTAGCACGAAGCCACAAGGAAATCGGAACGGATTTCCCAGAAAGAAAAAGCCTTCTAGTTGCCGAAAAATTTGTCTTGGTCCAGGGTTTTTTGGCAACTAAAAGGCTTTTCTCCCTGAAAAATTCGTTCGGATTTCCTTGTGGCTCTGTGCCACAAATGGGCGGTTGTCTTCTTTCCCCTTTTTAACCCTTCCGCCACCTTGCGAAGTTGCGCAGAACTCTTCTGCAAGACCATCTGTCGTGCTTGCTTCAAGACACTTCACTTGCGCAGCCTTAATAAAGCATTTTACTTAGATACAACGAGTGCTGCATGATTGGCCTCATAATGACAGCCAGAGGCACTCAGGCGTTGTACTTATCTTCGTGTGCCCATGTGATGTGCATGTGGCAGGATGCCCTACAAGTTTCCCTTCTTGACATGTGGCCTAGCTTGCTAGTACAGCTCTGGCTACATGTGAATGCGAACTAGAAAATTGACTGTGACATATTTTTTGCATATCTAATAGTAGGAACTTCTTTAGAGCAATTGGAAAGCTTTGCAATGTTTTTTTATGCATTAAACATAGCATAACTAAAAGTTGTACCACATATGCATGACCATCTTTGAGCAATCTTTTGTGTCTAAGCTCATTCGATGAGTACTTGGAGAAGGGCCTCATGACCCCCTTAACAACCGCAGGATGGTAGAAATATTCAAAGGGCAGTACAAAGAAAGCATTTTAGCTACTTACACCTTTAAGGGGGGTGTAAATGAAAGTGAATCACTTAACATTATGCTGTTACATTTGGTGACCCAAGCTAGACATTTATCAGTATTCAGCACTCTCTGCAAAACTGGGCATGTTTTGTTGTGCGGACCTAAAATTTTCAAACTTACACAGTGAAGTAAACATGAAAATTATTCAGGTAAGTCAAATGATTGCAGTGGCACTGCCTGGTGCAAGATAATGTGCCTCTCTGTTGCACTGCAGTGCGAGTGGCTTTTTGCTGGAATCAGAACTCCCGTTGACACCATCGATGCTGGCGAGAGCAGTGATGAGGAGACCTTGCCCCCGTCGCTGTCTGGTAAAGCCAGTAGTGTGTTCCGACATGCCCTCTACTACGTCACCGACAGCGAACGCTTTGCACCGCCAAGAAAAAAGCCCATGTAAGTGGAGGCAACGCTCAACTTTTATTGTTGGTTTTTATTCTTGCACTCCTCAATCACTACTGCTACTACTACTACTACTACTACTACTACTGCTATTACTACCACCTCCACTACCACCATCACCACCTCCACATATGTCACTTTGGGAAGTGGTAATAAATTTTTATTAAGAATGAAATGAAGTTCTCTTTCTCAATATTTGAGAGAGAAGTTCTAAGCCTTAAAACTATTGTTCTGCAAAAGCTAGAACCATCAACTGGTGCACTCATTGCACTCCTTGGCATGTGTAGAATTCAATGACATTTGTTTCAACAAGATCTATGCAGTCTGTTTAATGACCTTAAGATGAAATGATGCTTTCTTTATTAGTTTATTTTAAAATTAATGGTATAGTCTACATGAAAACTGTGTTCATGTTTGATATCAGCACAATAACACGCATCATCATTGAAGTTTTTGTTATCCTAGCTTAAATAACATAACATTTTATGTCTAAAAACTGCTTCCCATTCAAGAATGGGGAGCTCGTTTTCACTTGGCTTTTCTGGGATCATTTGTTTCTTGGCTTTATGAAAGGGGGTATTTACTCTCATTCCTTGTCTAACATGATGTTGACTAGCATGTGTCTTTTAAAACAACTGTAGGTTGTTATTTTTGACAAAGGAATTCATTATGCACTTTTTAAGCACACTAATCCATACAGTCCACACAATACACTCAAACCTCATTGTAACGAAGTTGCATCTTACACGAAAATAAGTGCGTTATATCCAAAAATTTGTTGCAAAGGTTTATTTTAGTGCTATATCTATTGCAAGACCATTTTTCATTTACTTCATTTTTAACCAATATTTTGTTAGATCTGAGTTTATTATATCAAGGCTTGATTGTAAATAGTTTATATAACTTATTTTTTATTTACCCATAGCATAAAAATTAAGCCCTTTGCTTGGGGTATTCCTGTTTTTATTCAGAAGAAGAAAATGGTTTATGTGCCAGTGCCAATCACATAACCTCTTTGACGGCTTTGTTTATGTATGTAATTCCCTCCCTTTTTTTTCTTTTTGTTTAGAATCATCACTAAGCTTTATCGACTGCTGTGCGTGAAGTCGACAACACCAGAAGAACTCTTCGCAGCCAAGGTAGATAGCAGCAATTTCCTAGTTGCTTGTAGTTCAATTGTACAACTTCACATACATGGAAAGTGAAATACTGTTACAGTCGAGCCCGACTATATCAAACCCGTTTATATCAAATTATCCCGTATATCGAACA
This sequence comes from Rhipicephalus microplus, assembly GCF_043290135.1. NCBI lineage: Eukaryota > Metazoa > Arthropoda > Arachnida > Ixodida > Ixodidae > Rhipicephalus > Rhipicephalus microplus. Next base: position 278,830,828 of record NC_134700.1, on the reverse strand, counting down.
ATTCCTAAACACGGTAAGTTTACATTGAGAATATATAGCAAAAGTTACTGTTTTATCGAACGAAAATAGCAACGACAACTGATATATCGAACTCCATGTGCCTCAACAGTGCCCCAGCAAGTTGGCTTTCCCTCGCGGTGGCGGGAAAAACTGCCGGCGCCACCCTAGAAAAAGTTGGTTAGACCCAGTTGTGGGCGGGCCAACGCCCCTTTCCAAGAAATGATCCTGGCCCACTCGCAGGGCTTACAGCCAATCAGAGGCAGTCGTGCTTTCTCCGAGGCACGGAGGCGGTAGAAGTGAGCGTCATTTTTTCTTTCTTTATGCTTGTGTGCCTGCTGCTGCCGATTCAGCGTGGTCTGTGGTGTTGCCTGTTGGTGCTCTGTGAACTGTATTGGCGCGCTGTCATCATGGCTTGCGCAAAGAGGCAAAATTTGCCGTTCGCCGCAAAACTCGAAATCGTCAATCGGGTTGAGCACGTTGAAAAGAAGTCCGACGTCACCACCGCGTACAAAATTCTAAGGAGCACCTTCAGTACTATCCTGAAGAACAAGGCAGACATCAGGGCCAAGTCGGACAAAAGGCCAGGTGCCCGTGGCGCCCGACGTGTGCGTGCTTCTGTGTGCGAAGATGTTGAAGCGGCCGTTTACAAGTGGTTTGTGGATGTTTGGTCGAGAAACATCCCGATGTCCGGCCCTATGATCGAGCAGAAAGCCAAGAACCTTGTTTTTCTGTTTGGCAGGAATGATTCCCAAGGCGGTTCAGGCTGACTTCACCGGTTCAAAGAACGGCATGACATCGTTGGCAAAGCTGTTACAGGTAAAAGCAGAGCGGCGGACCTGGACAGCGTAGAAAAATGGCTGGAGGAAAACTGGCGAGATATCGCAGCAAGATATAGAACCCAAGATATCTTCGATGCGGATGAAACCGCTCTATTTTGGCAAATTTTGCCAAACAAGACACTTGCATGTCGTGGTGACAAGACAAGCGGCGGCAAGGCAAACAAAGCTCGTGTGTCCGTGCTGTTGGCAGCTAATATAGACGGATCGAAAAAGCTTCGACCTCTGGTTATCGGGAAAAGCACGGCACCGCGGTGTTTTTGAAATGCGCTGTCGCTTCCAGTTACCTACCGAGCAAACTCAAAAGTGTGGATGACCGGGGAGCTTTTCAGCAGAAGGCTATCATCGTGTAATGATGATTTGGTAGGCGAAAATCGCAAGGTGTGCCTGCTCATGGATCGCAAGGTGTGCCTGCTCATGGACAATTCCTCATCGCACCGCTTCAGTACGACCTTCAGCAACATCGAGCTGCGTTTTTTGCCCCCGAACACTACGTCTGTATTACAATCACTGAATCAAGGCGTTATACGCGTAATCAAAGCCGGCTATCGGAAGCACCTGGTGGAGAGGCTGCTGCAGAACCTTTGTGTCGGCAGGGAGTTTAAGATCGACTTGCTCGAAGCTATTTCTATGTTGAGTAGATCGTGGGCAGATGTCAAGAAGGAGACGATCCAGTACTGCTTTAGGCATGCCGGCTTCCGCATGCCTGGTGATGACACCCCAAATTCTGACAGCACTGAAGACACCGCAGGTGTTTCCGCTGAAGTTTGGAACGAGCTGGCTGAGTTCCCGGGTGCTATCGACGGATTGACGAGTTCGTCAGTGCGGACGATGATGCCCCCATCATGGGCCAATTACAGGATGAGGATTACATTGCAGACGTCGTGCAGACCATGAGCCAAAGCGACAGCAATATGGAAATCGACGATGGCCTATTGCCTACATCCTCCGAAGTGATTAGTTCATTTGTGTTGGTCCGGCGCTATTGCTTGAATGTGGAAGGTTGCCGCCTCATCTGCTCCGACTCGTTGGGCAACGTGTAGGCGTGCGTGCTGTCGCAGGCAGCGAAGTCGTTGACACAGAAAAAAATCCGGGACTATTTTGCTCCACGGTAGGGCATGCAAGTAAGCCACCATATTAATAAAATACCTTTCTTCTAGTTTGCCCTTGTGTCAAAACCTATACCGGGCCTACATCGAATTATGCCATATATCGAACTAATAAACGTTTTTTGGCGAGTTGGATATACCCGGGTTCGACTGCATAATTTGTTATGTTATAATAAAGAAATGGATGTAATAATAGCATGTAACCATAATTGGTCAATCTTACTTAGAAACCCTTGCACTTGAAGTGTCATCCTAACAAGTAAATGTTTACTGTTAAATATATATATATGTGACAAATTACTTGTAATTCAGAATGCAGGATATCCACCCATTTTGAAGAAGGGAATGCTTTAATGGAGTAAATACAACTTCTCCTTGACCTTCATTACAGCAATATATATATATATATATATATATATATATATATATATATATATATATATATATATATATATATATAGAGAGAGAGAGAGAGAGAGAGAGAGAGAGAGAGAGAGAGAGAGAGAGAGAGATGCATGCACACACGCAACAGGGTGTCCCAGCTATCTAGGACCAAGGTTTTTTTCAAAAATGTGTGCTATAGGATGATCCTGCGTGTTATACATTAGGGGTAGTAATGTGTATATACAACCTGTTTTTTTTTTCAGGACAAATTGCTAATTAAATAACGCTAATTAGTCAATTTTATTATTTTTGCTCGAATCGATAAAATATTTGCTGTATATCTCATTGCTGCGTAACTCAGGGGACAGATTGCAACTCATGATTACGGAGTTAGACAAGGGGAGCAGAAAGGTTGGTCTTAAAATTAATCTGCAGAAAACGAAAGTAATGTACAACAACCTCGGAAAGGAGCAGCGCTTCGAGATAGGTAATAGTGTACTTGAAGTTGTAAAAGACTATGTCTACTTAAGGCAGGTAATAACCGCAGAGCCTAACCACGAGATTGAAATAACTAGAAGAATAAGAATGGGGTGGAGCACATTCGGCAAGCACTCTCAAATTATGACAGGTAGATTGCCACTATCCCTCAAGAAGAAGGTATATAACAGCTGTATCTTGCCAGTACTTAGCTACGGAGCAGAAACCTGGAGACTTACAAAGAGGGTTCAGCTTAAATTGAGGACGACACAGCGAGCAAGGGAAAGAAAAATGGTAGGTGTAACCTTAAGAGACAAGAAGAGAGCAGAGTGGATTAGGGGACAAACCGGGGTTAAGGATATCATAGTTGAAATAAAGAAGAGGAAATGGACATGGGCCGGGCATGTAGCGCGTAGACAGGATAACCGCTGGTCATTAAGGGTAACTAACTGCATTCCCAGAGAAGGGAAGCGGGTTAGGGGAAGACAGAAGGTTAGGTGGGCAGATGAGATTAAGAAGTTTGCGGGTATAAATTGGCAGCAGCAAGCACAGGACCGGGTTAACTGGCGGAACATGGGAGAGGCCTTTGTCCTGCAGTGGACGTAGTCAGGCTGATGATGATGATGATATCTTACCTCACGTAACCCCAGAAAGAAGCTTTCATTTTTCACTGAAATCTGCCTAGTTGTATTTTCTGAGGTTAAACAAAAGTGTGTGAAGCACGTGAAATATGAAACAGAAAACGTGCTCGCATGCCACTATTTGAGCGCTTGCAAAATTTTTTTTAGTTGATACACGGCTACATGCGTACACGGCTACACGGCTACATACAAACACAACCATGTGTCACCTAAATGCTTGGAAGTGCTGGAGTAGCGGCCCACAAGCGCACCTATTTCATATTTCGCACATTTCATGTGCTTTTGTTTTTTTCTAGGAAAAAACAGCCAGGCAGATTTTAGTAAAAAATAAATGCTTCATTCTTAGGTTGTTTCAGGCGAGGTTCAACATGAAGTAAATATTTGAACGATTCAAGCAGGTTGGCTAATTAAAGTTATTTAGTTAGCACTTAGCCATGAAATAAATACAGGTTGTACGTACACATGACTACCACTAATATGCAACAAATTAAGCTTTTGTAGTACGAATGTTTTTTTTTTTTCTTCGTGTTAATCTTGGTCCAAGTTAGCTGGGACATCCTGTGTGTGTGTTTTTGTGCGTGTGTGTGTGTGTTTGCTCGTGCACACAAGACTTTGTGGTACTGTCAACCTTGTGATGATCAACTTAAAAATGTGTATTTTCTGTTCCACAAAGGCTGCTTTTTTAATTTCTTGATACTTCCACCTCCCCCTTTTTCTGTCTTATATTTATACATTTCTACAAACTGTTATATTGCTTGAAGTACAAGCCACTACAATTAAAACAGTTCCATAATATTGCTTTCTGTTTCCTTTCACCACACAGCACCCCTGAAAGAAACTTCTGGTTTGAGTGCACAGGCATGCGTAAGGGGGGGGGGGGGGGGCAAGAGGAGGGTACAAAGCTTGCTTCATACATTGGCATAATAGGGAAAGGGCATAAGGGGTGGGGGGCTGGCACAAAGCCAGTCTCATACATTGATGCAAATGAGTTCTGCGGAGACCCGCAAAGTGGAAGAAGGGTTATGGAAAGGAAAATAGACAGCCACTCCTGTAGCACAAAGACACAAGGAAATTCGTATAGATTTCTCCGAAAGAAAAGCCTCTTGGTTGCCAAAAATTTGTCGTGGTTCCAGGATCAAACCCGTTACTAACGCCATTCCGGGGCGGTCACTCTGCCAGTTGAGCTGACCAAGATTCTAGCAATACCCAAACTGTTTTTTACGAAAAGGGCACAAAGTCAACCACGTGGATTGACATAATAGGGAGGGGGCTTGCACACGGAGGGTGGGGGGCAGGGTGCCTAGTCAGCCCTATATGTTGACGTAATAGGGAGATGAGGCTGTGACGAACCTATGCCCCTCTTTCCCCTTTTGAAGGGATTCCTGTGCATGCTGATGTTCAAGTGCATATGGGTATATTGTGTAGCCCTGAGTGAATTGTTTTTGTTATTGTTGCTAAGCAAACCCAAGAGTGCCGTTCTAACTGCAAGTCATGGTTTGCTTTTAATTCTGCAGAAAACATAAATGATTTCTTGAATCTGCTTGTAGATAGATGCGGAAGAGTACGGTGAAGCATTGGATTTGGCTCGAACCTATGGATTGGACAGCGACCTCGTCTACCAGCGCCAGTGGCGCAGGTCATCCGCATCTGTTGCAGCTATCCAGGATTACTTGGTACGCTTACTCAAACGTTATATGTGATTATCTCCAGTTAGAAAGCAATACATTACAGACTCTCAAAAAGAGTTTGCTGGAAAGCAAATCTGACTGCTGTCTTGTTCTGCTCTGTATTGCTTTATATTTTACAACTGCTCCACTATTTCCAACTTCTGCGTGACATAAGCTTTCACTTCCTAGCACAGTTATTAGTCAATCTGCAACACGTTTTGTTTTCCTTTTTTTATGAAACACACACAATAAGGCAGTGCATAGTGCATATGTGTGACACCAAATGGTGTGAATACTTAACTTGTGCATTGATTGTTTAGTTGGTTGCATAGAGCTAGAATTGCTTCTTATATATAGGAGTACTATATTGTACTGTGCTGCGATTTTTCTTGCATTGCCCCATAATAGTGTTACTTACCAGTTTGTATCACACTTTTAACATCCTCCTAATTTAGTACTGTTTCCTAGGCTGTGGTTGATTGATATGTGGGGTTTAACGTCCCAAAACCACCATATGATTATGAGAGGCTGTGGTGACTGTTTCTTATTGGAAACACAAATATCTAGTTCCTGATGCAAGCTTACTTTGCTAATAAACAGCTACTTCAACGATGCAGCATCATGTTCGCAGATGGCGTTCTCGTGTAAATGAATATTGTGCATGATGAAATTGACGATTTGGAAATAATTTATCTAGTAGGAAGCGCATAAATTGAAAAAAAAAACACACACACACGCATGCAAGGAACATCAAGCAATACTGAGATGGTTTAAAAAATTCAAGACGTTTTTTTTTTTTATTTTGTACGGACTCAAAGTTTTCAAACCATTTCAATATTGATGGGAATTCTTTTGTCTTTTTTTTTCATATGGTGAACTTGCACTAACTGCATTTATCTGCGCATGTATTAGTACAAGTACGCAGCTAATTGATTTACTTAAACTTGCTGAAAACAAGATTACATTTAATAGCAACATTCAAGTAGAAAGCCCAGGCCTGTAGTTCAAGTGTTACCTGTCATGGGGCGTTTGCAGTCTCTCCCAAACTTCAGTGCACATAGACAGGCCAGAGATACCGTTTAATTGTCAACCTCTCTTATTATACTACTGCTATACCACCTCTCTTTGTTTGACTATTGCGTATGCTTTTCTCTCCCCCAATAAAAATTTGCCCAGTACCTGGTCACTGCTGTGGTATTGCCCACCTCCAACTCTCTGCTCTGCCGGGCCTTTATTGCAGAACAGTGCAAAATACAGGACAGTGAAACACGCAGCACAGAGCATCTGTGTCTAGTGTGTTTCACCGTCCCAAATTTTATACTGACCTTCCACTATGTTTGTGAACCACCTAGCTCACCTAAAGATTATTTTGCTGGATCACCTTGCTGTTGATTTCTGTTGTCCCTTTGGCTTTCGCATTGACAGAGCAAGATCAAGAAGTGCACCTGGGTGATTCACGAGTGCATGGAGAGGGTTCCCGAAAACCTGGAGGCGGCTCGCCAACTGCTCGAGTTCGGGCTCCAAGGCACGGATGTGGAGGCCCTGGTTGCATGTGGGCAGAACAGAAACAGTGGAAAGTATGCATAGAATCAGCACTCTCTGCTTGCTTAATTGTCTTTATAATCTCAGACCAGCATGTGGAAACTGACACCTAACTGTTGTTCTGTTTTGTTTTACTTTAGTGATGGTCATTGTTCTCGGTGATAAAGGCGATGCTCATCTCATGATGTGATGTTGCTGTTATGTGACAATGACAACAACTAAGTTTGCTTGGTGTCATTTATGGTTTTGACGACGGCATTTCCTGCACTGTGCGGTTACAATTAAATACTTTCATAACAAAAGAAGCAATGCCATAAAAATTTATGAATATATTTTATTATAGCATTAATCAAATTTGTTCTTAAGCTATCACTCATAAATCACTGCCTGGGGAAACATTAAATCTTAGCTGTGCTTCACATGCACGCAAGCTTTCTGCAGTCATGAATTAGAGCCCAAGTTCCTCAACTGCAGAAGCTTGGAATTGAGTTTAAGGGTCTGACATGAAGATCTTGTGTCTCAACTTTTTATTTTATTGCTTTATTAGATAACTGGGATAGCTGCCATCTCTACAATTTGGTACGAGACTTTCCAACTCGAACGACAATTAGTGATATCAATGTTTCAATAAGTGTGTGCCTAATTGAAAGTTTTTTCAGGCATTTTGAGCAGCACCCATTCACTCAGAAAATAATATTCCCTTAAGTTAACAGTTCTCAACTAACAAGATAGCGTCCAGAGGAAGAAAACTGAGGTAATTGCATGAAATTAATAAAGTTATTGGGAGAGGAAATTTCTGCACTCACAAAATACTGCGTGATAGGTTAGACTGGTGCATGGCTGTGGTAATAGCAAATCATCAGGTTATCTTGCCTAAGTCGTGCAGCAAGCCCAAACAAGCTGATTGGTTGTGTTCTAGTAACAGCGCTCTTTCTTGTCATTTTTGCCTCTTCCTGCAGTTGTCGTGCTGTTACTAGAACACAACCATATGATATCTCATTAGGTGCAGTGATTTCCAGGCTTACGTGAATATTTGAGCACTTCAAATACTTGACCAAATATTTTAGTATTCGAATTTGCTTCGATATTAATCTGAATTATTGGGAATTTAGAAGTATTTGAAATAAATGAATAACTAGATGTATATTAATCCGCATGCAACTCTCTTGTAAAGGTGGTTTCACTGTGGTAGAGGAGTGTCGTATCAAGAATACAACTTGATGGGGTAAAAAACGCACTGTCGCGAAGCTTTTCTTCAAGACGAAATAGACGTTATACTCCCATCAATTCGTTCTTGTTATAAATTTAAATGCTTGTTACACCAGTTTACATTATCTAAGCATTACAAATTTTAAAGGAACACATATTTTAGTGGTTGTCACTTGCATTCTATGGAATGTCAAGCCCTGCTACTACTCGAAGTTGTTTCCACTTCATTTGAACAAGAAAGAATGACATTTGCACATGCCTTTTATCAATTTTATTAAAATATTGTGCAGGTTAGCTGGGTTGCGAAAAATATTCTCGTTTTTTTTTTTATAATATGTAATATACATCATTCGCATTAGATTCGATATTATTTGACCTGACTACTATTCGCTTCAAACCTAAAACTCACTCTCTGCTCAAGCCTATTGATTTATTTTTCCAAGTCTTTCCTACTGTTGTTTTTTCTGTTGCAGGTTCGTTCTGAGCAAGCCACCTGTCTATAACAATGAGTACGAGGACAAGGACCTCTCCGAAATACAACTTTTAGAGAAGCAGAAAGCAGCCACGCAGCAGTGGCGGAAAGAGTGGCTCACAAAAGTGGACTTTCACAAGTGAATACTATTGGAACTTTGTTGTCCTGGTCCTTACGTATGGCACTGAAATTTTCATCAAGCAGATTAGCAGGCTTATCATCAGTCAAAGACAGGCAGTTGCAAAAAAAAAAAAACTGTCTTTTTTAGTGCAAAACTTTCTTGTAGTAAATTTAGGTGTACAATAAGGGGAGGAAATTTACGTAGAGGTACCCTGAACCGCCTCCAATATTTCTTTAACATCTTAAGTAATCAGACACATAATGTTTAGAATGTTATACACGGCTACATGGCAGTGCTGTGCCACAGGCAGGCCACAAAGTTAAAACAATAATCTCGTGGTTTTCTCTGGGCTTTTCTGTTATTGCTTGTTTATATGCTAGCAAGCGCACCTGCTTCCCGCTCTCTCCGAGCTGTAGAGAAGAGCCAACAAACTGAGCGTAGCGAAGAAAAGAGTGAAAGGAGCAAGGGCCACCTTTTAATCTTCAGACATGTGTAACTCTGCTATTACGACGCTATTTTGCAAAGTTCTTGTGGCTCTGTGTTCGTTGTAGACTCATGCACTACTGCAACATTGCAACTTGACTTTAACTTCTGGATGGTTTAGGGGCTGTTCATTGAGAAATTTTCAGTCCATAAACTTTTTCTCAGTGGGGTACATACACAATCTTTCACAACCTCCCAGCTTTTTGACCAATGCTGTTCCTCTTTTTTTTACCCGCAGCTTGTCTTTAGATCAACGGTGGCTCTGCGAGTGCCGCTTGAAGCTTCTTCTGTACCTAGACAGGCTGGCCATGTATGAGGTATGTCTGTTACATCATGAAACAAAGGTGAATTAATAGAACATATACTATAATCAGCCGGGACTGAAATATTAACAAACAGAAAGCAGCTGTGAAATGCATTGTTTAAACAAATGTCTAAACTGAAAAAATTTTCAGTTTCTGCATTTCAAAAACTTTCATAGGCACATGTGTACAAGGGGCTGAGCAGAAACTGATGCCATCATTCATGCTATCGTTTCTTGCTACAGAAAAAAAACAACTAAAGTGCTGTTCATCCAGCATGGCTTATAAAATAATACATGGCAAATAGGTATTTGAATGCCAGGTCTTATAAAAACTGGGCTTATGCAAATAGTGAACTTTAGGTTCGGAGCAAATAGTGATATTGGTTTTATAATTTCAAATTGAATATTTAAAAAAAAAAGGAAAAATGGCCATATTTGTCATTACCGAACTAACCTGCACAACACACACACATGCACACACACACACATATTCAGTGAGAAAGTTCAGTGGGTTTGGTGCGTATAAGAAAAAAATCTGGTACACGTACGGGAAAGCAAGCAGTTTATTTATCAATTTACGTTTTGGCCGTGGCACGGTCGAAACGGTTTAGCACTCCTTTACTGCAGTGAAACCACTTTTACTGGGGGTACAAGCAGATTAATAAACACCTAATTGTTTGTTTCAAATGCTTTAAATTTTGAACAGTTTAAATTCGAATCAATGCAAATTTGAATACAGTAATATTCATTCAAATATTTGAAGCACTCGAGTATTTGCACATGCTTTGAATATTCGCACAAGCCTAATAAAAACCCATCTAGACACGTGGGAAGCTGCAGACACAATACTCCACTATGCCATAGCATAAGACCACCATTTCTGTTTCTGTACTGCTGTCTAGTTTTCTCAGAGCCAATTTTGTACTCTTAGAAAAAGCTTGAACATTGAAAACTTTGCCACAAGGTTTCACTTGTAGCATGTTCCCTTTTAGGATACATCACACACCTGAGAACACCTATAAGTTCGTAACAGCTATTAGTTGTGGCATTAAATTTAAGATAAAGCATTACAAGCCAATCTATATTGGATGGGAATTCATAACTGCCATATATATGAACATGGCTTGTGTCAGTTGCCTTTTTTTGATTGTTTAAAATATACCACATGTCTCTTTGCAACAGATCTATGAGGAATTGACGCTTTCTCCTGAGAAGTTTGATGCTGAGTTCTTCGAAAGCTTTCGATGCCAGCCACCGCTCGAAGCGGCTCTCTCATTCGCACAAGAAGGCAATGCCCCGGCCGTGTCAACGTTGTTCACCTACGCTGGTGTGGCCACTCTGCCGCACTGGCTCACTGTTATGAGCAACTTCCCAGAGACCCTGCCTCCATCTCATTATTCCACTTGCCTTCCCAAGGCCAGGTAGGGTTGCCTGTCTTATTTTTTGCTTATAATATATTTATCAGTACAGTCGACTCTTATTAATTCAAACTTGAAGGGACCCCTGAATTTTGTTTGAATTATCAAGAAGTTTGAATTATCAGAAGTTCTCAGATATATGAGTGTGGGTAAGGTGGCACCAAACATTATGATTAGGCATTGATTTCATCAAATTTAAAAATTTTTAAGCCTTTTGAAACCTAACTGCACGTAACGAACAAAAAGTGGAAGTGCAAGGTCTATAAGTTTATTGGCCATTTACTGCTGATCCGACCTCTTAAAAGAAGTTGTTGATTGCCAACTGCTTCTTTGCTCTATGTGCCTTCAGCACAAACCTCTCTATATACCAGGTGAAGAGCATCATGGTTTACCACAAGTGTGCTTCGTTTCAAGCATTTGTTTACTAGTAAAGCCCTTTTCCTTGAAGGGGTGAGACCCTTATTTTTTATTTTTAGACTGTTAGGACCTTTACCTATTTTAGACTGCTAGGACCTTTACATATAAGCACCCAAATTTTTAAATAGTAGTGGGAAAGCGACAGATATTTTCTGGTATGGATCCACAAAAGGTATGAATTAATGGAGTGATGGAGTTTGAATTAAGAGGCTTTTAAATGCATATAAAGAACAGGGGGCCAGCCAAAAAATTTAATTTTGTTTGAATTAACTGAAAGTATGGATTATCAGAGTTTGAATTATCACGAGTCTACTGTATATCAGGATGCCAAGGCCAGTTAGAGTTGCTTGTATTGCTTTTACTTTTCGCAATTTATGATTATTTGGGGACAACATAAGACCTTAAGCACTGCTCGCAAAACTGCCTCTTTGGTCAGAAGAGAGAGAGAGTTCCTAAAAGACTTTAGTGTTAAACGTCCAACTTTGTTGATTGTTCACTTTCATATCACAGAAACTAGTAAACATTACTAGCTAAGGCGTCTTAAGAAAAATAATATTTCATGTGTTTAATTTGGGCAGAAACATATTTGCCACGAATTGCATGCATAGGCGGTCACCAACCATGACGCCCTTTCATTCCATTCTTCAGGATAACAGAACAAGGCACACGTGAAGTGATCTCATGGGATACACAAGACCTCAGGGAGAAAGATTGGTGTGAAGAAATGATTCAAGAGTAAGAAAGAAGCTCATGGAGCATTTTTTAATATATGGTACCTCATTTATTATTATTCGTGTTCATATTTGTCATTTTAGGGCACCAATGGTGGCTGTGTGGAATGCATATGACAAAGATTTCTACGATGACAACCCTTTACTGCAAAAGTGGTGGTGAGTTTTTCACACTTCATCACTTCATTCCCTCCAGCACTCAGTATACATCACTCTCATTTAGTACTACTACCACATTACAGTAAGCCCACATGTAACCAAATTGATCTTTGCTCCAGTGTCTGATTTATTTGATCCTTAGTAATACCAAAAGCTCGATAATTTGATGTCATCCTTTGGTTCCTGCAATTCAATGCAATGTTGTTCCTGACCTCATTACATATAGATGTGCCACATTTGGATGTTTTCATAATGTAGAAGGCATAGAGATTTAATCAGTGCCAGCACTTTCACCTACTGTGAGTCCTCTTATGCAACATGCGTGGTTACTTATAAATTAATTATAAAGCGCAGAGTATGCCTCTTCAAGATCACCTGGCTTTTTTTTATTCAGATAGCTGAAGACAGAATGACTTGCACTTGCTAATCAATATTCCGAATCATAAAATGCTTGTAGGAATCGAGCCCACTCTCTCCTTTCGCGCCTCATTCCTCAGCTAGCGCGATTGCTGGCCCCGTGCTCCTCGTGCGTCGAAAACTGCCGTTGATCGACGGCATGACCACCTTGGCTTCACTGCCAGGCATTTCACCTGGTGAAAGCCATGCGTTGGTCTTCCCTGCACAGAGACACGTGTCTGAAGATGCCCAGACAATGCCTTTCTCTTGCGTCACGCTAGTGCACGTCACAGTGCTTTGCCTATCCTTATTGGCTGCCCGTGTCTGCCCCCCCTTCCTTTAGCTTGTTTCTGCCCGGTGCTCGTGCACTGCGGTAGATGCTCACAAGCCTGCATGACAGGTAGACACGCTGCTTTAGCAGGTGGCTTCTCATCCGTGTGCTCGGCTGCCCTTTGTGTGATAGCCGTAACGTCTGCCGGCAAGCGTCCATTCAGTTGGTCTTGCGGAGTTGTCCAGTCGGCGCGCAAGCCGTGATTGTCGCACTGTGCTTAATAAACCTGTGTTTATTCACGACTTGCCTCGAGTGCCGAACCAGAGTCAACAAACCAGGCCGTAGTGTCTTAGTGTGCAACAGCAGTGGAGAATTTCACGGTCCTTTCCCATCGCTTTATAGGGTAGGCTCCTTGAGCAAGCCTCTCTTTACAAACTGGAAGGATAAAAATTGCAACACTTGTCAGTAAATGTTGAGCAACACGGCAGTTAGCACCAGATGTGCCTAGCTTGTTGGTGTCATGTTGGACGGTCTTATCGAAATAGCTGTCACATTGAGGAGAGTGTGACCACGGGGGGGGGGGGGGGTGTCAATATATGTACTGCATCTGTCACTACTGCTCGTGTTTAGCATAAGCAACACATGTCCTTTGTTTTTGACTCAGGACCGAGGAGCCAACTTGTGAGATGCTGACACAGTGGTATTCGCAGCGAGCTCACGAGATTGAAGAGATGACTTCTCTGGTGGACAATGCCTTGGAGCTGGTCAAGATCGGATGCTTGAACAATGTCGAGGTGTGCTCTCGTCTCAGTCATTTGCTAGCAGTACTACTTTATTGTGTGAGCCATTGAACGAAGTGACGCCGAGTTTTCCATTAGAAGTGGTATGTTATGGATGCATGTTGACGCTTGCATACTTTCTTCTTATTTATCAAAGCGTAATGAAATAATGGCTTATCTGTGTAGCTGGTACAGGTGCAATATAACTATGTGCTACAAATTCGTAACAGTGTCATATACCCATCTGAAAATGTCTCTTTACATAAGATGCTGCGAGCAAAGAAATGCAATGCCACAATAAGTGTTACTTAAACTATACGCCATGAAAGCATTTGCAAATAGTAAATTTTAGGCTTGAAATGAAAGGTTATTTAGTTGAATAATTTGTATTAAATTCAAATAGTATATAGCACATAAAAAAAATTATCATATTTGTCGTGACCCAACTAACCTCTGCACAATATTTTTGAAACTGAAACAAATCATGTGCTAATATATTTTGGATCAAAGGGAAGTAGAAGCATCTTTGAATATTAGTAGGATTCAACTTTTGATAGAATTCAAGTGATAATCTGTAAAATATGTTATCTTTTAAAATTTACAATTCTCAGGGCATATAAACTGGTATAACGAGCTTTTAAACTTCAAAAATGATGAATGTGGGGGGGGAGTAATAAGCTCATTTAACCTTGAAGTGTCGCATTGGGGCAGTGCAGATTTACCCGGGATGGTTTGTTCGCGATGTAGTATCCTTCCACTACAGTGAAATCACTTTAACAGAGGATTACATGTGGTTTATGTAACCACATTGTAACCCTCTTTATTAGTATTGTTAGTTTCAAATACATTGAAATTTAGAATAACTTAAATTTACATATAAATGAGTTTTAATAGTGTAATATTTGTTCTAATATTTGATGTGCTCAAATATTTGCACATGTCTATTCCCAAACCTTATTTATTGTACTACTGTGACACAATTCTCACAAACTATGTCTTTGCAAAGTTTTGTCATGTCTTTCCTGTTGTTTTGATGTCACCATAATGATTACTTTTCTTACAGGGTCTAGGCAAGCTCTATGGTGACCTTCTTACGCTGGAAACACTCGTGTATGAGTGCCGCATCAGCCAGCCATTGACACTTACTCAGCTGGAACAAATGTCGGACGGCGAAAAAATCAGGATTCTGATGAGCATGGCAAGTAAATTTCTATCGACAATTAGACAAGTGCATCACTGCAGGCAGGTAGCTAAAGTCTTGCTGGTTAGTCGATCAACTATGCTGATGCTAAATGTAATCATTGCAACTTCAGTTTGCCGGCGTTATGATCACATTTCATTTTCGGCGTGTGCTTGTACACAGAGCAGTACGAGAGCACAAGTTCCCAAAGTGTTTTGTTTTGCAGAAGTACTATTTCAGTTTTGTGACAGCTGTTTATTGCTTGTTCTGGTTCAGAGTCTCAGGATTTTTTTATTTCTTACCAAAGTGCAGAATTTCTCTATCAGACATGGGCTTCCAATTACTTTAATGTGGATCAGAGTGCTGTATTGCTACCTATACTGAATATGCCATAAAGCTGATGTTTTTTTTTCTTCATATGTTTTCATCACCTTTCACAGAACACGTAGGTGTGTTGTTTTGAAAAGCAAGTATAAAACAGCTGTGTAAGAGTATTTTTAGCATTACCTTAGCTGCCAGAATTCAAAGCAAGGTAGCAGATGCTTTTTTTCACCTTTCTCAAGAATCTGTCTTTGTGGCTCTGTTTGTATCGTTGACAGAGTTCAGACAAGAAGTACGTCCTGTGCTTCCGGGATTGGTTGCTGCCGTTTTTAAATCGGTGCGAGCGGGCTTCTCCCGGAAGTCGCCGCCGCCTGCTGGGAGAATTCCTCTCGGAGACTGCAAAAGAAGATCTTGCGCCTTGTGTGCAGATCTTCGAGAACTCCGACCTGGAGGTACCCATCATCCCTTAGATATAATATTGAACACAATGTGCGTTGAACATTATACGTCTTGAATGATAACTAATGCACAATATTGGTTTTTAGGATCCGGAGCGAATATTGCAAGATGCTCATGAACTTGCAGAACTGGCTTTGTCTTGCATTCGCAGCTGTCAAAGGTGGGCTACCAAATTTCGTACATCATTTATGAGCTCTGTTCTTTAAGGGGCCACTCACCAGGCCCCGTATGGAATTTTAGTTAGACAGTGGAAGTTGTTGGGTGTCTGATGAGGAACATGGCACAAAAATTTTTCGAATCGGTTCATCACGAGTGGAGAAAACAGGTTTTTTTGAAGCGGTGCGAAACGATGATGAGAGGATGTGAGCTCGAAACCCTTGCCGCTCCTCCGCATAGCCTTCGCAAGCCAAATCTCTTTCCCACTCTCTCAGGCATCCGACCAACAGGCCACGTGCGCACGGCATGCCCAAACAAGCCCAACCCCCGAGCATACGAGTGGCGTTGCTCTGTTGACCAGCATTATTTTGTGGTCTTCTGCCTGTTTCTGCTGGATGGTTTCGAAACGCTGGCTTAGACGTGGTAGAATAGATGAGCACAATGAGTGCGGGAACGCGTAGGAGCATTTCATTCGCTTCCACGGCTGTCTGCTCGATGTGCTGATCACGGGGACACGAGCGCATACGAAACGCTGGCACATTAGCCCCGCATCTCGTAGCATTTCACAGGAAAAAATGAAAGAAAAACGCGCACAATTTTTTATTCCGTCTCATTATTTATTTCAAGTTTTATTAATCTCTTAAAGCAATAAATACATAAACTACGCATCTTGT
The DNA here is from genome assembly GCF_043290135.1 of Rhipicephalus microplus. NCBI lineage: Eukaryota > Metazoa > Arthropoda > Arachnida > Ixodida > Ixodidae > Rhipicephalus > Rhipicephalus microplus. The sequence continues at coordinate 278,814,622 of NC_134700.1, read as the reverse complement.
GTTAAATAATTTTTGCCATGTCACGTGGTGTACTGTTGGCAACGTCAGAGCACAGTCGTCTACGTAGAGGACCAATGTCATTGCATTGTCGTGTACGTAGGATCATTCATACGCCCACGTCATGCCCTCATTCTTTAGGCGTGCGCCGGCAGAGGGGTGGGGGAGCAGCGTTCATCTTGAAATGTGACCCATTTCCGCAGTGCTTAGCGTTGCAAATTTTGGCAGACGTGATCGTGAACGCCTCGTCTACACATTGCGCTTGTCAGCTCAAAATTGTCAAACCTGGTGAATGGCCCTTTAAATACAATCTATGATCGACATATACAGGGTGTCTCACGTAACTTTAGCCAGAGTTTAAAATTATGCCAGAACACGTAATTACGATGCGACCAAATGCATGTTGCTTATCAATGCCTGCAGTGGGACTATTTTTTGTGTTCTCAAATATTGTTTAATTAGATCTGCTTAATTAACTAACTTCTGGAGGAACGAAGATGGATAACAACTTTCAATGAGAAAGCTGTAGATTGGTTTGCAAAACGTCCAAATAGATAGTTTTAAACATTATATCTATTAATTATTAGTGTTTTTCTGCTAATTACAAATGACTGCAAAATGCAAAAAAAATACCATGTGACAAACCCACTCGTACGCCACTGTGCACAGGGATTCTAGTGCTCCTTAACGTTCTGCGTACGAACTACCATAGATTTTGCTCCATTGTGCTGTCTCGGTAGGGCCGCAACGATGGTAGCGGCTTTGCAATGAACAGGTTTTGCGATCGACCACAAAAATGATAACCGCTGTGACTGCTTATCGCTGTCGTGAACCATTGTGAGGGAAGCGTGTCATTCGCACACAAAAAATTAGGGAGCACTAGAATCATCATGCGCACTGACGCGCGAGTGGGTTTTTCGCGTGGTATTTTTTTTTTTTTTTTGCGGGCATTTGTAATTAGCAGAAAACACTAATACTTACTTAACAGATACAAAGTTCAAAGCTATCTATTTGGACATTTTGCAGACCAATCTACAACTTTTCCATTGAAATTTTTTATCCATCTTCGTTGCTTCAAAGGTTAGTTAATTAAACAGATCTAATTAAACAATATTTGAGAACACAGAAAATAGTCTGACTCCAGGCAACGGTGAGCTACATGCATTCAGTCACGTCGTAATTACGTGTACAGGCATATTTTCAAACTCTGGCTAAAGTTAAGTGGGATACCCTGTGTGTATATATATATATATATTGACTAATAGACAATATTCACTAATTTGGCTTCACACAATACTGATAAAATCTGGTTGATCATTTTTTATTCATAATTGTTTGCCTGCTATAATGTGACCAAGAACAACAGGTTCAAGATGACATTGATTGCAATAAAAACAAGCACTCTTTGTCCTTTTTTGTAAGCTTGGAGGCTTGAGCTAGTTCATTCATGGATCAAAAGGAGAGAGAAGCAGCACAAAAATTAAAATTCGTCTTGTGTCCCGTCATATTTTTCACTGTTTTTTCCTCCTTTTGCCATTGTAACATTATCAAAAAGTGCGTGGCCTGTTTTTTGTTTGCCATTGCACAGAAAAACACTTCAGCTCTTTCACTTTCACTTTTATTCCTTAAAGACCCCACCCTGGGGTATTACATAAGGGGTGGGTTACAATATATACAACAGGTTGTGGGGTCTCGGCGGGGCGAACGAGCGCCTCGCCACGCCACGCTCTTGGAGAGAACGGACACAGCAGACGCGGTTGGTACAAAGCACACAACATACATACATTTATTAACTAATTTAGACGACGATATCGTCCGCCAAATGATACACCAATTTCAATTAACACGCTACCATACAAACAACATAACGCAGTGACACACTAAACACACAATAACATGATAAACACACACTGACACACCCAACACCCTAACACATACCCAAGGCGGCGGCGCCAACGCCTGACTTTCCACGTGGGACCTCGGCGCGATGCCCGCGGTGCCGAGCACCGGGGACCCACGCTACAGACAACCGTTCGCGGCAGCCGCCACGCGCAGAAGAGACTCGCTCAACCCTCGCCCACCACCAAGGCCTGCCTTCCGCCAGGGGCCACCGCCGGCGCTACCACTCTACCAACAGTGGTACTCAAAGCGAACACAACGCCATCTATCGCCGGCGGTGGTCACCACCGAAATAAAGCCTTGGGGCAAGACACGTGCGCCACGCGGCGCAGAAAACTTTACAGGGGGAGTGTCAGCACCCCCACATTCCCCCAATCTTAAATAAAACCATATCCCGAAATCAAAAATTAGCTACACAAGCTTTAACAAAAAAATCATATCGCACGATCATAATGTCCTTGCACCATGACACCGCCGCTGGTCGACACTGCTGCACTGTCCGGCTAGACTTCACCTCAATACCGGCCCCGCAACAGAAACGTTGCCGTCGGCGCGACGATCCGTCGCTAGCGCCGACACGTCTTCCAGTTGCGACCAGCACTCGCGAGGGCGCCGGACTGCAGGCAGTTGTGCAGGTCCCAGGCATCTCCCTCGCCCGACCTCACGACCGCATTCCTGTCCAGCGATGCTGACGATGTGCAGGACAGCCGGCTGTGGATGACATCCCTCCTGCTGAATACATCAATAACAACAACATAAAAACTTTAAAGAAAACAATCGAGCAGGTCCTCGGAAAGGGAGCTTCGAGTCTTTCGTCCACGTGGTACGTTGGTCAGTACTGCTAGCTAATACATCGGTGGCGGCTGAGACGCCCATCAAAATAAAACAAAAATCACTTTTCCTAACTCGTGCTCACAAGAAAAAAAAAGTGAGGGAAGCAGAGCGCAACACCTCAACCCCACAATCCACCTAGTTGTGCCACGTGCGACAGGCGGCTGCGCAGAGCCTTAGGCCTAATGAGTCGCTTGGCAACAACCGGCATCTACCCAGCACTCAGCCTAGGCGCAGAAGAGGTAGCCGCGAGGAGACGTCCACTCTGTGAGGTGGCCCTATCGCTCGCCGCACACAGCAGCTTACCGAGCGATCGGCGTCCACCGCCCCGGGCGGTGTCATGACGCCTCGGCGTCGAGCCGCAATACCAGACAGCAACGACGCCCGGCTCCCTGAGCCCAAAGATATAGAAGAAGCTATTTACAGAAAATCGGACCACTCACGAGGCTTCCGTACTCACTCGCTTCGGGCCTGGCCTACAAACCACATGCTCTAGGCCTTGCTCAACCCAAGATGCGGACCGCATAGCTCTCGTTCTAATTCAACAACGTTTTTGAAAACTAACAACAACAAAAAATAACAACACTTGCGAGCAAAAAAAATATAGAAAGTCAACCTGCTGACAAATTCAAACACGTTACAAAATCAATCTCCTCGCTTCTCAACAAAGCACACCACCGACACTAGCAAAGAAGTCCCCCCTAGGCCTACACTACTCCGGCTCTAACAAAATCCCTGTATTAAACCGCAAAAACTGTCGTCCGATACTCCAAGAGCTCCACGTTGGACAGCCAGTGTGGGGTCTCGGCGAGGCGAACGAGCGCCTCGCCACGCCACGCTCTTGAAGTGAACGGACACAGCAGACGCAGTCGGTACAAAGCACACAACATACATACATTTATTAACTAATTTAGACGACGATATCATCTGCCAAATGATACACCAATTTCAATTAACACGCTACCATACAAACAACATAACGCAGTGACACACTAAACACACAATAACATAATAAACACACACTAACACACTCAACACACTAACACATACCCAAGGCGGCGTCGCCAACGCCTGACTTTCCACGTGGGACCCCGGCGCGAAGCCCGCGGTGCCGAGCATCGGGGACCCACGCTACAGACAACCGTTCGCGGCAGCCGCCACGCGCAGAAGAGACTCGCTCAACCCTCGCCCACCACCAAGGCCTGCCTTCCGCCAGGGGCCACCGCCGGCGCTACCACTCTACCAACAGTGGTACTCAAAGCGAACACAACGCCATCTATCGCCCAGCGGTGGTCACCACCGAAATAAAGCCTTGGGGCGAGACATGTGCGCCACGCGGCGCAGACAACTTTACAGGGGGGGGGGGGGGGGGGTGTCAGCATCCCCACAAGGTTGAACACTTTATTATATGGTATAATGTGATGTGATCGCTTCAATGAAGGCAATAGGGCTTGAGTTAGCAATTTCTTGTGTAAGGTCATTCTAGTCCTTGGCTGCTCGAGGAAAAAAAGCTCATTCGTATGACCACATACGCCAGCATATTTGTTCTCAGCTAATTAGATATTTGTGTCATGGGAATAAAGATGTTGACTCCTGGGCGAAAGAAATCCGTAACTGTGCATTCAGCATGCAGATGTTGATTTTGTTTAACTGTTTGTTTTGGGTGGTTTGTAGCCAACAAAGCAACATTCCTAATTCAATCTAGTAAGCAATCATATGGGTAATGTTGGCACAAATCACATTTTGGTAGCTTAGCGTCAATTACATGCCATGTTTCAGCATTGCAAATGGCCAGGCCACGTTGAAATTTGACAAAAGACCACTTGCTTGTTAACACCTACTTCTCGACGAGCATTTTTTGTCAATTGGGTTATATATTAATAACTAATCTTTATTTGACGAAAATGCTTTTATGTTGAATTGAATGGGTCTTTTGTGGCTCATTAAATATCCCAGTTCCGCCATGTCACACTAGATTGAGAAAAGCTGGTTCGATGGCATTATGTACTAGGACTGTTTGCTGAGCTGGCTATGACAGCTGTCTTGCACTTGCTTGCAGAGATGACCAACTGGACTACATTGAAAGAATCATAAAGTGTGTTCCACAGCGAGGGGCAAGGTATGTAGGTGACAGCTAGACTAGCACTTTGTGCAGACATTTGCTTGAGACAGTTGGGCTGCAGTAATGAAATCAGTTATAGTTAGCGCAGCTGCAGCTCATTGTTGCTGAGGCCTAATGCAGCATCACGGCTTAGCCTACGCACTCGTCTCTTGCATTAGTACACTGAAACGCAGTCGGTGAATGAGCCCATGGTTGCACTCCCTTTACTCTTAATGAAATTTTCTATTACGGCTTGGCCTAAGGCTATACAGTGCAACTTTACTGTCTCACTCGTTGTTGCGGGTCGTGTTGTTGCGGGTCTCGTTGTCAACAAGGGGGACTGCGGCTCGTGCAGATAGAGTTGTCATTGTCAAAAAGTTGACACTTGCAGTTTCCTATTGGACAGTACCGTACCAAAAGCCAGAACTTTGTATTCAACACCTTTGCTGTGTGAAGCTTCATTTGAAGCAAGTATGTTGCTTACCTCTAATGCACAAGTTCGGTTCATGACAAGCTATTTTATGGTCACCTACGGCATGATTGCTTTGAGGTGAAAGGTCTAGTAGTGACATTATTTGTCACTGTATAACTTATTTTGTGTTTGTTGTTGCTGCATATTGGTTAATAGTTTCAACAATTTATTGTCTGTGTATTTATTTTTATGTGTACCTTACGGTGCAATGAACTTTGCTTTCTTGCAGCGGTGAAAACGATAGCGAGGAGCTCAAGCACTTACATGACCAGCTGGATGCTCTTGAAAGCTATATTGAGTGAGTGACCTGCATTTGATGGGCTGACAGAAAACAGCGGCTTGCCACTTTTCCAGCACTGTATATATGTTCAAGCAACTTGTTTATGCATTAATAAAACACACCTATCCCTCCGGCTTCTAGGGTTGCAGAGTGTTTTCATCGTTACGGCGCCAAAATCTGCATCAAGACGGTCGTTGAAAGTGTCAGTGATGTAAAACAACTCGAGCTCTTGTTGAAGAAGGTCACATCTGCAGCCCTGAAGAGGTGTGTATATCTACTGATTCATTGTTCCTGGTTTGAGTGACGACTTGATCGGCAGAACTTGTTTTGCGCAGTAATAGTCGGGGGAACTGAGGGACTCAGTTAATGTTGTTGTCTTGTTTTTGGTGTTTCTTAGCATCTAGTTTCAACCACATAAACTCTGTAAAAATCAAAGCCAAGAAAACTGCAGTACAGTTGAACCTCGATTTAACAAAGTCAGTGTGGCTCTCAGAGCATTTTATTAAATTAAGAACATTGTAAAATTTAGAGAACCAATTTCACTCGAGAGAATGACAAATTTATTGCCTGGTGAAAAAGCTCATTATTTTCGCCGTGTGCACTTCGTGGGCTGCGGGAGCACGCAATCATAGTAGCTGCCCACTGCAATCAAAGCATTATTGGCACTCTCATGTGCCCCAGCAAGCTACCTGAGAAGGTTGACGGCGTTCATCACCTGGTCTAGTGTGGGTGTAAAAGCCTCCACAGTATTTGTATCGTTCACATTTTCAGACTCATCTTGTGCGCCCAAACAAGTTGCACTATCTCCTCGTCATCGAAAACTTCTGGTGTGTCAGTATCTACATCGGCGTTCACGAAGTCATCAAAGTTCTTATCTGCGGCCACTTCGTCACACTGACGAAGCTCTTTCCAGCAAGTGGCTAATACCTCTTTCTGCTTGTGTTGTGGGTTTGTGGAGCCCAAGGCAGCCTCGAAAGTAGAATAGCGGAAGCCAGAATGTCGGAAACACGCTGGCAGCACACTGCTAGACATTTTAGTCACCATAAATTTTAAAAAAACTTATTTTTCAACACATTTTTTTATGGAATGCTTTGTTAAATTGGGTTTGGCAGTGAAGTTTGTTTTCTTACTTCAAGTTTAAAAAAACATCAAGCTTACGGGCAACTGTGGGGAAATCAGAATTTGTTAAGTTGGGAAATTCATAAAATCGAGTTTCAACTGTATAAACAGCGAAAGAATGTTCAGGCAGCAAGTTACTTTTTTTATTGACACTCAAACCTCAGCCCCGCTTCTCAGACCCTTGCGGTAATGATGATTATTTACAGGTGATAAGATGAAGTGTATGAATAATGCTCACACACTTTACTCTTTATAGACATGTAATGAAATAAAGAGATAAAATATATTAAAACAATATTATCGCATTTTAAAGTAGAATCCAAAGCTTTCACATTATATGTATTACGTTACATTATTAGCACTTTCGCTCAACTTTTATTACATTCTTTCTGTGAGCGGTTACTTATTCTGCTACGGAAAAGCACATATTTATTAGAGGAGGATTTTTTCGTTGCGAGGTAATGCTTCTGAATAAATGCCTATAACAAGGTTTTAACTTGTTGAATAGTATATTAATTTTTTTTAACAATCGAAACCTCTCTTTCAGGTCTCCTCCACTTACAGAAAATGAATGGAGCTCTTTCTTGGATGATATATTGCTGTTTCAGAAGAACGTCTTCAGCAGCCTCACAGTACCTGACTGTGTCAAGGTACTTCATACTGAGTCATCATCTGAGATATTTGCTACTGCATATTGATTACTACTGATAGGGGTGCCGAATTTCAAGGTTTTTTTTTTTCTGAATTCCTGAATTCTTGAATTTTTTTGTACTTTGTCTTCATTTTTTACACCATGATAAGCTTTGGCAATGCATCTGATGTTATATGTAACCAGTGGAATTGATTAGAATACTGAAAAGTTTACAAAGTACGATACTACATGTATGTAGTTTTTCACATCCAAATGTTTTACAAACATGCCTTTTGGAAAAACTGTATTAGGAGTCATATTATGCTACCTTTTTTACATTTACGCTAAATTGTAAAAATGTAGGCATTGTTCAGTGCTGAATGAGATGTAGACTACTGTCTCTTGCCCATGTATAATTAAATTAGCTAAATGACCGACGTAGCTTTCATTTTAAATGGTGTTGCTAATGCTCTCCCATGGCTTGTGCTTTGCAATCAGATGGTGGCACATGCCCTGCTTGGTTCAGGAAATCGTGAGTTTATTGGATCTGCATCGAAACTGCTGCTGTGCAACCAAGAAGGCATGTCCTCCAAACTGAAGCACCCAAACAGCTTGCCATTCAAGACCTCAGTGGATCTGGTCCTTTCTGCTGCCAGGGAATATGTCGATTCTGCAGCATCGCACATGGATTCTTGCATTCCTCTTGCGAGGCAAGTAGAGGCCGTGCAAAGTACTTGGCAATTTGTTTGCCCTGTTCTTCAAAGGGACACGAAAGGCAGACGAACGATCCTGAATCATTAGTGACCGTCGGATCAGGTAGAGCTAGCTACTACTAGTGGCGCTATAAGTTGGCGAAAATCTAATTTACATGTAGTCACTTGCAACCTAAGGAAAAATGTAAGCTCCGCCCACAGGACCATGGAGCACCTGCCCTTGACCTGTCCAAGACGGTTGTGCTAGCTAGTTTCTACTTAAAAAGTATTTTTTTCGGTAATGTAATACTATGCATGTTGAGAGATAAAGCTTGGTTGTTGCTACCTAAAACAATACGGTTAGCTTGGAAGCGATGTAAGGATCCCTGAATGAGCTTACCAAGACCTTCTAGTTTCTGACCTAAAACCAGCGACCCAAATGTCTGTCTGTATGAGAAAGTGCTTGGTGTCAAAAATTAAGTAAGCATTATTGGATGGAGCATTTATGCAAATCCTTTGTGGGAGGAACAGCGATGGCTGTGGGCAGAGCTGTCATTTTTTTCTTGGGCTGTGACCGAGTATTCCAGTTTCGTAGGAAACTTCATCTGATAGGGCTGCACAATTTTTCAGCAGGCAACACTGGCCACTATAAATGGCATGTATTAGATTCAGAGGAGTGTCACCAGTCTTGGAGCCCATGCTTTATGGGGCACTATGTTGCTTTCTTTAAGTTGGAGACTCACAGAAAGAGGGCACCACGCTGTTATTAGCGTCAATGGAGAAGCGAGTATGGGTAGTACTAGTGATAGATTTCCTGCTAGAAAATGGAAAAGAAGCCAAATGGCATTTTACTCATGTTTAGATAAATTATAAGTTAGTTATATCGATGGGAGACTATGTCTCAATAGTTGCGAATGAAAAAAAAATATTTGTATCTATGATACTGGTACCATATCCTCAAAGCTTTTTCACCAAACTAAGAAGGTGAAAGAGTGTGCACAGACAGTTTCTTAATGTTTATAATTTAGCTTTAAAGTAAATTGTTCATGGTTCCACAAACCTTTTCACGATGAATTATTGGTTCTGTGTGTTTAACACCTGCTGCTTTTTTTTTTTAACTCCCTGTCCTACTCAGGGCGTGTTTGCAGATATTGGACAATAGGCTTCCTGAAGTGAAGGCAGAGTTGGACTTTCTGTCAGCACTGCCTTTGTTGAGCCAGTTCAAAGTTCCTGCACTTCCCATTCAAGGTGATTGGACGAATTAGTTTTATGTGATGTAGCATCTCAAAGCAGCTCATTAGCAGTGAGGTATGTTTTACTGCATTACTTTTCATGCCATTTTGCTATGCAAACTGTTTATATGTGTACTTTTTTTAGTTCTTGACATCCATTAATTATAGAAAGTAGAATCCTCTGATACACTTGTTACGGGACCACTGAAAGAATACACATAGCACAAAAAATGTTACATCCAGTATCACATTATTTGAATCTGAATAGAAGGCTGTGCATGCTTCTTCTGCCTGGTAATTGGATTGACTAAGCCTTTATGGTATTTTTGTAGCTGTGAATCGCACAAAAAATTAAACCTGTCATTTCTGTCAGGTGCTTTTATGAAATGTTTAAATATCCGCCAAGCACCCCATAGTCTTTTGCAAGTATCCTTGCAGCCGTACACATCACAACGAGCTTGCAATATATCATACATAGAGGTACATAGTAATGTGGCCGTTTCAGTCATTTCATCTGCAACCTCATCACTTTCAACGTCATGAGTCTTGAAGAATTCTGTTGCTAGTAACAACTTAAACGAGGCAGTGGCAATTCTAGTCTGTAGCATAATAGGGACTGCAAAGTAACCATAAATTTCGTTCAAGAGTAAACGAAAGTGCGACCTCTCTCAGTGTCATGTCTTCGGTGCACTCAACATAGCTGGAAATATAAATTTAAGAAGCTTGGGGCTAACATAGATGAACTGGAATTCGATTATGACCAACATTTCCCAGTGCAAGCGCTGGAGAAAATTTAGCAACATAGAACATAATAGCAAGATTACACTGTAGTAATGTCACACCAATGCGCAATGGCATAACACATGAATTGAATGTCGTATCTGTGATCCATACAGAAAAGAATAGCAGTCTCAGATGGAGCATGACTGCAACTTCAAGAGAAACACATTAAAGTAGTCTGATTTCTCTGATTTACTGACGCATGTACAACCCTTGCACTCTTTCCTTAGCTCGACTCTGTGATAAGATGGAGCTGATCAGAGAGGCTCTAAACCACACACCAAATGCCTACAAACAGTCCGACAAGGTGAGGCTTGTGTGTGTGTGTGTGTGTGTGTGTGTGTGTGTGTGCGTGTGTGTGTGTGTGCGTGCGCGTGCGTGCGTGCGTGCGGGCGTGTGTGCAATTTCAAGAGACGGTTTGGAATTGCCTTAAAGCCCAATTTTAATTGAATGTATACAAGGTTTATTTGTGCCCATAACATAATATGAATATCAACTGCAGTAATGGGAGACTGTATTAACTTTTACTCCGCGGAGTTCTATATCATTCATGAATAGACATACACAAATATATTTACGTTCTGCCTTAATGAAATTCAGTTCATTGTGACCAGGATCGAACTTACAACCTCAAGCTGAGTGTCCAGCAACTTTTTCTGAATTAATTTAATGCATTGCAGCAGCATTTGTCAGCATGCCATTCATCAAGTAGCCATTCAATTTCTGAAAACAAATTTTATACCAGGACTTCTGTTTGTTTTAGTGCTTTTATTCTTAGTGGAAGCTACTATTTGACATTGGACGTAGTATGCACAATAGTGAAATATTCGAATTTGGAGGAATTCAGGTACCGTCTGTCTCTAAGGTTGTGCCTTGTGGTCAGAACAAGCATTGTCCGCTGATAGTTAGATTGTCCGTGACAGACTCCGTGACATTCAGTTCATTCTGAAACTAAGCCGTTACGAATCACACTGAACAGCATCCTCTCTCTGTCTCCTGTGTGACAATTTTAGATGCTCAAGCTGGCGGAACTGCTGCACTTGTACGGTGAGGACACAGCAAGACGTGAAGGAGCTGTTCTCTCTCTGCTTGCGAATGTTGCCCTTGAGGTATGATTTCAGTCAGAGCATTAGTGTACTGTATGCTTGAAACCAGCAAACTAGACTAATAGCAATATCAAATTTTTAATATGAATCGAATATGAATACATAGCTTCGAATATGAATTGAATATCAAATGGTTAAGAGATTCAATTTTTTCATCAGTAATATTTTACTTTACCACATAACTATGGTGAAAACAGTACGCTTTTTAGCTATTCTTCTATAGTCTGTTATTGCACAAAAAAAAATGCCACCATCTGTGCTTGCCAGGAAGCATATGACTGTGCTAAATAGTTGAGCTTATGGCTGTGATGTATTCGGTTCAATTCTCATGCTGAACAACCTTCTTCTCTCTTCTTTTTCTTTTTTTATGTGGTCGCTCTTGACTGCAAAAGAAAAAGCTTTTGTATCTGCCATGATGACTAGTGAATACGGGGCCGCTCCATGGTTTGATTTTTGCCATGGCAGCCACATTTCAATGATGGGAAATGTAAAAATTAACACCTGTGTACTTAAATCTAAGCAATTGATTGTTAAAGCACCCTAGATGGCCACAATTCATTCGAGTTAGCAGGTTCCCAGACTCTCAGTTTTAGTCCGTTCGATCCCAGATTTTATCATTTTCTTTTCATTTTTGCCCTTGTTCTCACTCACTGGTCGAGACACTTAGGCAAGCAGGAGTACTTAAGGCGTCTTTCAACTACACAGCAATACTTGTTACCTGGCATGCTTTCGTTCCCTTTCTCGAAAACTACGCGCTCATCATTTTCTAGTAAGAGTGCTCGGTCACGCTGATAGCCGCGCGATTGTGACCAAGGAGTACCGGGCACTGTGATAACGCAAGGAAGGCACGCGAGATAAACTGATTACATTAGTGCGACGAAAAGATGCCCCAAACACGCCTCTTTTTTTGCTTTTCTTCTTTCTTTCTAATTGAGCCACAACTATCGGTGGCGGGAGTACTCACCCTATTGCCATATTGTGAGTACCTTCACTGCACTGGCTGCTGACGACAGGAAATTAGCCATTGCAAAAAAGGCAATATTGAGCAACAGAGTTACTGAGGATTTATTGCAGGAGACGCTGCCGTGGGAGTTTGATGTGCGTACAACGAATTCCCAAAAGCACCATTAAGAACGCAGCGTAACTATGCAGTAACTGCCCAAATATCTGTTACCTTAGGTGCGTCGCTGTTATCAACAGAGAAATATATGTGATAACGCCATTAAATTGTTACTCAAATCGCATAGCCTTTTCTTTGTTTGCCATTACAGAAAGACACTTCAGATCATTTGCATGATGACGCGCTACTATCAGGTCATTTAACTATATGACAGCGAACTATATATATAGCTATATATAGTGGCACAGCTGACGGACGACTCGTCAACCTTTCTTCGTCACCTGCACATAAGTTTTTGCGGTGATACATTAGTGAAAACCAGTGCAACTACACGTATAATACGCATTAACTACTGCATCGCCAAGCTGAGCATTTTTAGTTGTTTGAGTGCGGTGCTTCGCCTAGGAAGCTTACTTCATCAGCGCCACTTGCTCTAACATACGCATACACTTTCCTTTCTGTAGGGAAATTTTTTTTCATCATGCTTGCTCGGCCCTGCACCGGGCAAAGGTTTGATTAGTATTTTGTCAGGATAATGCAGCGGTGGCAAGTTGCCTTTTTTTCCACAAGCTATACACAATTTATTAAAGCAGTCCCGCACACAAGGGCGCACAGCAGTGAATTGCATGATCAGGGCACTTACAGTGTTACTGCTTAAAGGCTGTAACAGCGCTAAGCCTGTAAGCCACACGTACTGTCGAGGAGGCAGAATGCATGGTTTATATTCTTTAAGATGCTTATTATTGGTACATTTGTCGTGATTAATAGTTGTTATTACGCTAACGCGTATTTCCTTGCAGGCATCATAGCACTCCTGCGGAAGTTGCAGTAATTGCTGCACAGTCTGCTGTTGGTGTGCTTATCATAAAGGCACAAAAGCGAAATTTCTTTACAATAAGACATGCAAGCCATTGTTTGAAAATTTTAAATATTCAAGTGACTTCAAATATTAGAGCTTTCAAATATGTGATCATCGAATCAAATATGAATATTACAAATGCAATTTTCGACAAATATTCGAAACTTTCGAATACCTAGCTACTTAAGCCTGGCATGTGCGCACACATACTTTTTTAACATGTGGTAATTATAGAGAAATTCCTGTGTTGTATGCTGGAGTTGTACAGCTACTTATAATATTATTTAACGCTGTTTGAGTGGCACCAAGAAATGCATAATTGTGTCAAGTTATAACAGTGGAGCTGTTCTATGGCTAAGCGTGATGACAGAAGAGTGCCCGTGTTGCACCCATTGAAGGCATAGCTGCTTTTGTCACAGACAAAGTGGTAGACACACTGTGAAGTGAAAAAGCGTGGTTCAAGCGTGAACGGCACTTAAGGTCCCTGTAGCAGGAGCGAGTGTGGCAGGGCCTGCCATACATCCTTTTCCATGAATATGTACTCTAAAAATTTCGTAGGTAATCGCTGGCACCTTCACAAAACTTGGAAACATCACAAAATATCACAAGGGAAACGCAGAACTGCAACTCCATTGTTTTTACAAATTTCACACTGAGCAAGGTTGTTCCCTGTCTCTCTTCACCTGACATTTTGGCAAATAATTCAAATTTGTGGTGCCAGTTTTATATTAAACCCTGGGATGACACAAGAAGTAAAACCTTGAAAGCAGTGTCTCATTTGTGGCTTACATTTTCGTAGAAAATCTCTAAGTGTTGTAGAGGTTGCTGTCACTCGATTATGATTGGAAGGGAGCAAGTTGAACTGCATACCAAAGCAAATAAGCCATTGCAAAACACAATCATGTTTATTTCGGATAATTTCGATCTGAACTGAATCGTGTCAGTTGGTTGCACCTTGCGATTCTTGTGTTTCTCTAGGATGCAGACTACAAGCACTGCTATGAAGTTTGCCAGAAGCTGATGGCCGGGTACCACTCTGAAGGCTGGAAGATATGCCAGAGCCTTGGAGAATGCACCGAGTTCAATGATCTTGCCGCTCGGTAATGTGTTGTTTCTTGTTTTGCGCTACTATAGAACTCGGCATTTTCTAGTTTTTTTTTCATACTCCTTTGGCATTATTCACTGAAGACACCTTACGTTGTTTTCATTGCTAAACTTTTTAACAGGGCTAGAACACTTATGGTTCACTTCCATGACAAAAATATCCCTACTACAATTTTTTTTGCTTATATAATTGTTATAAATGTTACTTGGTAATATGAATGCGTTTTAGTCGACATCAAGAAAACTTACAGAACCACGAAATTTCAGAAAATGCCAAGTGCTCTTGCAGCTAGGTAATGCATGATGGCCCCTAAAAAGTCATGCAGGAAAAGTGGCAATATACAAATGTACATTGATTGATTGATAGAAATCAAGCAGGCTTTTCTCTCTTTCTCATTTTCTTTCACCCTCTCACTAAAAATGGTCCAGGCAGAAACTGCTTGCATTCTCTCTTTGCTACTGTCCGGACACTGCGGTGGACAAGCTCCTGAAGGCTACCCAGATGCTGGAATTGCAGGAGATCTACCAACAGCTTGATCTTCCTCAGGACGAGGTGTCCGGCAGTGCTAGCAGAGAATCCGTAAGAGCAGCCTGCTGGCATCTGCCCTACCTTTATTCTTTATACGTTTGTCCTTGCTTTATTATGCACCTCCAGAGCATTTAAATTCATTCAAATGTACACATGGGAGAACCGTTATTTTGTTTCTTGCTTCGTGGATTTGGGTCACTCGCGTGCATTGAGAATTTATTTTACATGGTGTTATCGTAGACATTCAGTAAACGTTAAATCCACACAACCACAGTGCACCAGCTTCTCAGTTTCAGCTTGGGTTTGCTACATTTAAGCCTCTTGTGTGCTTGTGTGTGTTATTTGTTTTATTGCAATAATGCATGCTGGTGAGCTCATTGGTTAATGACGGGAAATAAGTGCTTGAAACCGGACAAAACAAAGTGAGCTTAGGGTGGTGCAGTGACTGCCAACAAAAAGGTTTGATTCATACATGGCAGCTTTTATACATATATAGGCAGGAAAAAAGAGGAGGAGTGAAAATCATGAAGTGACAGGCTCTTTAAATTTAATCATTATATAAAAGCCATATTTCATGAATAGTTCTCTCAGTTGCCAGTTCATGCATTGTCCTTTTTTGTGTCTGTTTAGTCTTATTTTTAGTGCTGTTTATCTGCCAACAGTTACCTTTGTTGAAATATGTACTGTGGCAGTAATAAGCCGGCGAAACTAAATTTCTAGCAGAAATTTAGTACTCTCGTATTAGTCAAGCTTCATTAGAAGGATAGTTACTCACCTGTATAACTTCTGCTTTGCATTGTAACAAAGACTCAGCTGCCTGACTGCAAGGAGGTGTCCTCGTGGGGCTCTGGAGACTCCGTGAAGTCAGACGGTAGCCAAGAGAACTCCTGGGGCATCGTAGGCTTCACGGCGGGGAAAACTCGTTCCATGCTGACAACCCTTGGCAGTGCTGACTTCTGGAAAAGCACAGTCAGGTGCGAGCTGTCGCCAACTGGCAGCACTAGATGACTCACCATTTCGCATGAATTGTTTCTTAGTTTATATCTCCTGGTTCCTGTATAAATCAGTGAAAAGCTTGTATGGTATTCATGGTCAATACAGGCACTGGACTGAGATGTTGAGATATAATTTAGTAAATTGCATAATTGAAATAAGAGACTTCATATAAACAGAAAATAAATTGTGACATTCTGGAGCATTTTCTTAAATTAAGTACTGTGATGCTTTGCATGATCCTAGCAGAATCATAAACACAAAGACACGCAAAATATAAATAAGGATAAGCCGTAATCATAACGATACCTGTTCATAGTAATTGTGACCAAGACACCTAAACATCAGAATGAATATTTGACTTGATGTTATTTGGAAAGTCACTACTTTCTTTCACTTGTTCTTTTTCCAAATACATTAATTTACACTGCACATAGGACTGCTGCACATTGCAATAAACTTTGTGTAAATATGTGTATTTACTAAGGTAGCTGTGTATTTAGAAACATTTTTTTGTTAGAAAGAAGCTTTATCAATTCTCTCCTTTGTTTCAATAACAATATCACAAGTATTCGGTTCCTAAACAAATAAACACAAGCCAAAAATATTTTGTGACCACTGGGTTAGTGTTTAGTGTCTCTGTAGCCTATAACTTCTAAAGTTACTTCAGCTGTGCATAGTAATAACATTTACTGGCACTGTGTTGCTGTCTACGAGTTTTTACAAGTAACTAACACGCATCATTCTCATTCTGTTGTGTAGGGCTTCTTATTTAACTTGTTATGCCTGAAGCGGTGGTGCTTTTTCGTTTGTTTTCTTATACACCCAAGGATTGGTATGCTTTTCTGTCTCTTGCTTAATTCTTTTTAACAAAATGCTGCTGTGCAGGAATCTCACTAACGTCAAGCGCCAGAAGCCAGTTCAGAGGACTGCATCCACGGTCCGCTCCAACACCGAACTTGAGCAGTTTGCTGTCCCACACTTCTACCAGTCTGTCTTTCAAGATGTTTATGTGAGCAAGGTACGGCAATTTATCATAAAATAATGAAATACTTTGGCTTGTGTTAATGCTTCCCCACTCACATCTTTTCAAGTGCTAGTAAACTATTCTTAAAACTTTGTTTTTATTATCACTTCTTGTTGCATCTTTTCATCACCGAGAGAGAGAAAACATTTTGTTAAATATATATATACATATAAAGCATATGGGAGGAAACCCAAGTCTGGGTTTCCTGTAATGATGTCGGTGATCACCCGGATTGGTTGAACCAAGGCCTGGCGGACCTTGGGAGGCCTATCGCAGAGGGCATCGTTCCACGGCTCTTAGATGCGTAAGGGGTGTGCAGAGCGATGGGAAGGGTAGAAAAGAATTCTGCGCCGTTCTCCACCGTGATGGGAAGTATCATCGGGGGGCTGCCACAGCCCTGGCAAGAGTCTGCGTAGTGGTCAGGGTGAAACTTGTGCACGGATAGGAGGTTGGGGACAGTATGCATTTGGAGTTGGCAGAGGACCACCTCTTCCTCTCGCAAGAACGACGGTGGTAGCGGGTGAACGTTGTGTCTAGCTCTGGTGTAGTATGTTAATATGTCTCGGTAAGTGAGTGGAGGGCCCACTTGATCTGGACTCTCGGCCTCACCATGCCAAACAGCTCACTCTACTAATCCTTCTTCGCATAATCTACCTCAAGTAAACGAGGCCATCGGTCACTTATTTTTAATTCTTGGAAGTCAGTCGTTATACAGTATAGAGATGCAGTGAATTGAAGCTTGAACAAAATGTTTACTGTAGCTTTATGATTATACATTAGCACTGTGTGGAAAAGCTTGCTAAATGTACTGCAGAGAAGAGTGTTTAATACATTGCGGTGAAGTGTACCTAGATAAAGCAGAAATAAAATGCATTTTACCACAGAAAGTGCATGTATGCATGAGTAAGCAAAGTGTGCCAGGCCTTGTGACTGTCTCTGTTTCAATTGGGGTATTACTTCACAGTGATTCACTGCGCACACTTCACTGCAGTACATTTTGCATTCTTCACCACATAGCAAAGCATTGCATGATGAGGTTGTCACTTTAATGAATGGCCGAGTGTATTGCATTATGTCATATAGGTAGTGTCAAGATTCTTTTGCTAGGAATGGCGTTGTGCACATGGAATTCATTTTTTCACGTGTCTTCTTTCACAGTACAGTCCATCATGTGGGAAATGGGACAGCCCCAACATGAGCCCCGTGCTGGTCGATCTCTTCAATGTTCTCAGGGCATCCATGATTGCAGAGGCCATTGATGACAAGTCACCCTCAGCTCAGTGCTCATATGGTAAATGTTCGGTCATCTTAGTTTCATCGAGCAGGTTCCTTTCTCGCTCATTTTAGATGGTCGTCATGTAGGTTTCAACTCAAATAGGAAAACCATTCATGGTGAACTGTAGTGATGATGTGAAGTTCAATTTCCACACGGTAATTCGGATAGGTAATAGCTGAATTAAGAATGCTCAGTGCTTTTTTACCATATATATTAGCAATTCCTGATAATTTAATAGTCTCTTGTGCAATTACGGTGCTTCGATATTTACACTTCAAGCTTGTATCAATGAAAAGCTTATGAATTAACATGAGAGTAAATGCTAACCTCGAACACAGCAGCAAAAGTGGAATCTCAGTCCTTGAAGAGTTTAAAAGTGCAAGTTCTGCAGTTTTTTTTTTTTTAGCCAAGTGTAACATTGCTTTGCAGAATAACCTGAAACAGGAGTGGGAAAAGAGAAGTCAGGTACCCTCTTTGCCTGTTCCAATGTGCAATCACTGTGTGGCTTGCCTCATAGTTCTGTAGTCCAGGAAGTACCTGTCTTAAGAAAGAGGATGCAATGATCAGTGGCGAGCCCTAAAACATGAGGGTATGCATTGTCATGTTTTTACTTGCCCACTTCTCAGTCTGTGCTGATTGCTGCTGAACCTTCAATGCTTCTTACATCAGTACAGCATTGTCTGATCATTTGTTTGTTTTGCAGAAAGCCGCAGCTCCATCCTACTTGGTTTGGCCAAGGGCATTTTGCCAGATGACACACTTCTGGCGATGTGCTGCCTTTTTGGTGTCCAACATGTGAGTGCATTTCATTAGCAACAATGTCAGTCTGCTTAGCTGTAAATGTCTTCGGCCCCAAACTTTCGCTACATTGTAGCATTCACTCTCTAAGTATTATTGTGGTTAGTGTCCTGAAGAAGCTCACGGTGTATGAGGAATGCCATGGTGAAGGAGGCTAGATTATTTGTCTATTTAGGTTTCTTCAGTATGGGCCCAGAGAACTGTAGACAAATGTTTTTTGTACTGCCTTTATCGAAATATGAC
This sequence comes from Rhipicephalus microplus, assembly GCF_043290135.1. Classification (NCBI taxonomy): domain Eukaryota; kingdom Metazoa; phylum Arthropoda; class Arachnida; order Ixodida; family Ixodidae; genus Rhipicephalus; species Rhipicephalus microplus. The sequence continues at coordinate 278,795,533 of NC_134700.1, read as the reverse complement.
CCTATCATGTGGGACTTCATCTGTCAGTAACCGATCTTCGTAGTCTAGAGCAGCACTCAAATTTAAAGCGACACGTGTACAGTGTCCCTGCATACTATGTTGTAATCATAAAATCTTCACCATAAAAATTTTTTATTTAATAGCGAGTACTCATTCTCTTAAAAGATGTAGATTTCTCGACAACACAGTGGAGCTGCCATCTGTGATTATACAGCATTCTTGCCCCCCAAGATCTTTTCATAATAATTTTCTTTTTGTAAACAAGTTCTGTGTGTGTCGGGAGTTATCATGGCTAGAACCGATGTCTAATTGTTTCTGTTTTCTTTTTTTCCTTCTCAACAATACATTGTGCTGTTTCATCAATAGAAGCATCAAAGTAGTGGCATATTACTGTTCGAGCTAGTGACAATAGCAAAATGTAAGAAATGTACAGATGTGATTGTTGCAAAATCTTGACCCTGCAGCCCTTGTTTGTTGCAACTGTGTAAACTTCGTGTGCATGCATGTGTGTGTACACACTTACATACGCCTTGTGTTCCGTCTAGGCACACTGTTTCATGCTCATAGAAAAATGTTGCCACGTGTTATGGTCCGTTGTCTGCTTGATCTTAGAATTCTGCAATTTGTTGCAGAGTGCAGCACTACTGAGGTCTCCGTTGCTCACTGTATTAAAAAAAATGCAATGTACTTGTTTTGCATGCTTTAAGGTCTGGTCAATGCTTTTGCCTAATCGGAGGATGTCTACCTCGGCCAAAAGTGCCAAATTGTGCAATGCGAGATTTGATATACATCCTGCCCTTATTAACACCGTGGTACTGTCCCTGCCTGTTGTGGTATTCAGTGCTTATTATGCCACATTGTTTTCTATTCAGCTGGACCAGGTGGAAGAGTTCTTCCTGAACTTGCCGAGCACACCACTAGTCTTAAGCGTCGCCTCCTACTTCTTCTCACTCTTGGTCCTCGTCACCCTTAATCCAGATGACACAGATCGACTGATTTCACTTGATGCCCAGCAGGTGGTGCAAGAGGTATGCTGTGTGGTCTAGATAATTAATTAATTAATTAATTAATAAGTTAATTATTTATTTATAGAACAACGCAGACACCATAGTCCGAGCAGGGAGGGCGACAAAAAGTACATACAGTGAATACGTTTGGCAAAAGAAAGTAAAAAAAACGAAAACGATATTATTGTACAGAAATAGAGTGAATGTGTTTGTTAGCCTCAGTGGTGGCTACGTACCGTTTAAACCGGGCTATAGGTCAAGTGGGAATATAGGTCGACCCCCCAAGTTCAGATTACCGTAAAAGAGAAAAAAAAGGAAAACAACCGAAAATTGTCGAACGACATTTATTTGCCAATTTTGCACACCGCACCCCGATCGTCGGAGCTCCCCTCAACCATCATCGCAACTGTTCCTATTCTTCAGACGAAGCACCACTGTCTTCTGAAGACGAGGGTTTGTCGCTGACCGCCTCCCACAGTGCGCTGTCTTCCATGCCATACAGCGAGTTGCTGATGGAACATTTCTTAAAAGCATTTTCCACCATAGAATCTGGCAAGGAACGCCAGGCGGGAAGCACCCAGCCACAAACAGTTGCAAGTGAAGGCCTCTGTAGGCAGCCCGTCGGTGTCTTTGGGTTGCCGCCGGACATCCACTTTCGGTACTCGAGCCGCACTCGGCCCTTGAACGGCTTGTTTAGCACAATTTTGATCGGTTGGAGGGTGGACGTCATACCACCTTGTATCACGGCGAGGTCCATTTTTCCATCGCCCAATGCGCCCTTCACAGCGTCGGTTAAGTGACCACAAAACGCACCTAACGCCAGCATGCTGTAAAGACGCAGCAGTGCACCTGGCTGATGGTTCCAGACTACTCGAATCTATTCGAGCACCGTGGCCTCGTCCATGTATCCCTTTTTGTTGACGCGAACGACAACACCAGGCGGGAAGACTTGTTACACTTCCTTCGGCATTGTCTTACGTTTGAAAATGATAAAGGGTCGAAGCTTTCTATCATCTGCCATGCATGCCAGCTTGACAGTGAAGCGCGAGTGCTCGTTGCCAGTGGACAACAGCTTCATATCCTTGGCGCCATGCTGCACGATCATGGTCAATGAAGGCATGTTAAACCACATGGGGGTCTCATCGGGATTGTCAATCTGCCCCATCATGTAGTTGTTCTGCTCCCGAAGCCAGTTCACGAAGCCCTGAAAGTTTATAAGCTTGTCCTCGAACTCGTCTGGAAACTTCTGACAGATGGATGTGTGCCACCGGAAAAAAAATCTTTTGCGTCTTATGAATCGACGCACCCAAGAGTATGGTGCACAAAACTCTTCTCTCGTGAGCCCAGCTTCTCGAGCAAGTTCCACAGCTTTCTTACGAATGGTATCAACGGTCACTGGCAGCGAGCACGCATGAACTTCCCACACAAAGTTCCCTAGCGTATCCTTCAGCTGCGGATGAACCGCACTTCTCCCATGAAATGAAATTTTCCGAGGATTGCACATTCAGCTTCCCTTTCTGCACCCTCCAACAGCGCACGCTTTTTTCTGATACACCAAAGCGGCGCTGAGCACCCATATTCTCATTCGCTTCTGCAAACTCAACAACCTCTAGTTTAAACACAGCTGAGTACTGCCTTCTCGTACCGCTACTCATATTCAGTGGACAAAAAAAATACCACTAAAAATAAAACACAATGTCAAGCGAAGCGAGAACTTAGAACAGATCGGAGGCAAATCACGAACACAAAAAAACAGACAAGAGAGAAAAAAACAACCTGCTATTGGATTTGAATGCGAATATGGCCGTGTCCAGCTTCTCATGCACATGCAAACCACATGTTGCCAGACAGCGGTGCACTGTCGGCTAGACACCGCTATAAAAGATGAGGGGCGATTTTAGCTCGTTCTTTTATTGAAAAATTTTCGACTTATGTTCCGGTTTATATGGTGGTTGGACATCTGCATCCACTGCGATAGGTACCGGGTTCAATTCCCAAGTGACGACAGGAAACCGTCAGGTTTTTCTCAAGGCATAGAGGAGTAGTACATCGAAGAGGAAGAGGCGCTTGGTTGTTCATGATTGCTCATCTCGAAAAGTGACCCCATAAGGTTTCGTAAAGGCTCCTGGTTGCACCTTGACCCACCACAGCCTTGGTGAAATAGTCTAGCATCTGCCACTTCTGTTGGAGGCATAGAATAGCTGCCACCAGATAACTACCAGTAGAACAGCTACATGTGCACTTGTGGCCTGGCGTTTGGCAGAACAAAGGGCGTGGTAGCTTGCGAGGGTACCCACCCTTTGGGAAATTGGCGACATGGCCTGCCAGACCTGAAAATAAGGTTGTGCTATTTGTTGTCATTTTTTTTATTATTATTTCGCATTTGATAGAACAGCATCACCAGAGACATAGTAAATGAGGACAATTAAAGAAAGAGGATAACAATAACACAGAATGTTGGGCTACTTGGTTTGGCCCCATAGTGTAACACTTCTGTGCGTGCCACATAAAGACTCAACGAAAAATTGGGGGACTCTTAAGCTTCGCCTTTAAGAGTTGAATGTGATAGTGAAATCTGGCCCCTAGTGCGCCCTTCAACCACTAACTGCATGCTTATTAATATGGTTTGTTACAAACACACACACACACACATAAACACGCTCGCACGCAAGCAGGACGTATCTATAGTAGTGCAGTGACTGTGCAGTGTGGCCACTTGCCTCTGCCATAAAGAGTCTCACAATGCTTCACAGATGGCAGCACATTATCTAGCATTTGCTGTTTGCTTGATCAACGCAACGCCTCCTCTACGCCTCTGGAAATGCATGATATGTTTTCCACTAGATGCACATAGTTGTCCATTTTTAGAGCTGTTTGAAAGTTTTTGTGTGTTTTAGTGGTGATGGCTGCACTATCCCGGCCTTTTTCGACGTAGTTTGATGGCCTCCCAAATGCGCCTACAAACCGCCAAATGGGCTTGTTTTCGACATGACACCTGTCGAACGAAATGGGTTAAGGAGACTCCTTCCACCACATGGCATTTATGTAGTGTTTTTTCTCAAAGCAGCTGCAAGTGACATCGTGGTTTTGTGGTAGGCTTATCACGCGAACGGCTCGGGTTTGATCCTCACTGGCACCAAAAACTTTATTCTTTATTTTGTTTGCTTCTTTCTCGATTTTTCGCTCACAACCAACGGTGCCGATGCTGACAGCGGAATTTCTGCGACACGAGCTCTCTACCGCTATCGCGTTAAAAGGAATGCACAAGGACTAGCACAGACTAACAATTGAATTTTATTCCATACCAAAGCACATATGCTATACGCTCTAGATAACCACCTCATATGCATGGGCAACAGAGCACAGAATTTTTCTTTACATACAAACAAAACCAATAAACAGAACCTTTTTCTTATGTATCCTTTTCATTGTGTCTCTGTGTAATGTGCAGAAAATTCTCCACTAAAAGAAGAAAACGTTCTTTTGGTGTTACGTTCGTCTGTGTTGCTGATATTCTAGACTAATTTTTTGTTGCAGTGGTTCCTGGTTGCTTACCTAATACAGCGAGCAGGATGCTCTTTATTCTAGCGGAGTGTTGCTCCATATGCCATGCCATGCATGTGTTAATTATGTATCCTGAATGGAAACGAATGATAATCTTGATCCCAATTTTGAAGGAATTCCAGAAGTGATACGCTTTAACCCAATCATGTAACCCAATATAGTTTATGGGAATAGTATACGTGTATACCAGGTGGAATGTGCGTCATGTGCTATGCAGAACGCTGCAGCTTTCACCCACAAGAGTATTGAAGTGGCCTGTGCACTGCTTGAACGGGAGATAAAATAACTGTGGCTGGGGTGGTCCAGAACTCGATATGGTGCTTCAGCACACTGGATTTGTGCTGATTTACAATGACTTACAAATGAAGAGCAGATAACAGCAAAACAGTAAAGCCTCATAAGCTAGATATGTTTACATGGACTATTCTGATGCCCTTTACTGATTGCTTGAATTGTTCATTGTTTAATATCCTCAAAGCTTCATTTAAGGCTTTAAGTTGTTTTGTAGCCATTGAAAGCTTTTCAGCATGACAACTGAAAAGTTCATGTAAAAGAAAACTTGTGCAAAAGAACACTTTCAAACACATGTATGTATGTCAGCTGTGTACTTTTCTGCCTTTGAAATTTGCAGCAGACTCTCATAAACAGAAACAGGACTAGTGCTGCTTAAACGGAACAACTGCCTCTGGTATGATTGGTTTTGTACTTGTATAGCTCCATTTAATGGGAGTGTACTGTAGAAGTATGCCTTGTTACATTTCTTAATTAGGCTTAGAATCCTTGGATTAATTATCAAGCCACAAAAATTAAGAGTTTAGGTTCACTTGTAAAATATAGCTGCAAATTATTTACACATGGAAGTGATAATTGTATACATGCATTTATTCCACTGTATTGGCAAACGTTAGTAAGGCTAGATTATAGTTGCACTGTACTGACCACATTGACCAGTGACATGGATCAACTTTCCACTTGAACTGCAACCTTCATTCACTCTCTTTCCTTTAGGTGTCAAGCAAGACCCAAGACACACTTAGTGACGATGCACTTGTTTGCACAAAACTTGCCTCAAAGTTCTGCAAGATGCAGGCTGACCTTGCTCAGGCCGACCTGCTGAAAAGGCAGGGCGGAAGCATTGATGTGGAGCGTTTTGCTGAAGACAATCGCTACAAGGCAGAAACAATTCTTGGGATGGCTCTGTAAGTGACATTGTCCTGTCATCCATTGCGTTCTGATCCTGGGTGCTATTATCAGACTGTCCATCAAATGGAAATATCTATTTTGGCAGAGTGCTTCGGTTACTCGAGAAAACGGCAATCCATGAAGGCATGGAGCGATGCAAGGAATGCGTACCAACCTTCACAAGTGTGTTGACCTGGTAGCCATATTAAACTTAATTCAGGAGCCAATGAGACCACGGAATCACAGTCAAAGTGTGGAATATAGTATTCACGGGACCAAAAGCAGATCTCAGGATGCTACGGTCGTTGTGTAGAAGCGCATTGCCTTCCTCTCATTTGTGTCAAGAGTGGTGAAACCCTCATGATGTGAAAATGATGTTGCAAAAGAAACATCGAAATCAGGGGCACACTACTCGCTGCGCTCCGGCTAATCAGCGGTCAAAATGGGCCGTCCATGACGGACACCTCGAGAACAGTGCCCCATGGTGTTTATATAGAGAGAAGTTGCATGCAGTGCAAGTCTGACAAGCTATCGTTGGAAACACACATGTGTTCAACCATAGCTTTGTATTCTTTCTGGTAACAGTTCCAAATAGTAACAGTTTCTAACATTTAATTCACATTACTATTTCTAGCACTGTTTATTACCACCTCTATCTGTAGTATTGAAAATAGAGTACTAACAATAAGGGCTTTGAACCATGTGTTGTAAATGCACTACGATTCTTTATTATGCAGCGAATTCAGTTGGCTTGTATTGCCCCCATAGCAAAACAATGCAATTGTGGGACTAAACTTCAAAACTCCGCTAAAACTAAAATGACTTCAATTGAACTTTCTCTGAACAACGTCGCTTTGATTTTCAATCTTATGCGTTTTTCCTTTAATTTTTTCTTAGACCACTTTAGGGTGCTACAGATGTCTCAACTTAGACCAAAAGTGGATTTTTTGTCAAATTCAGGATTTTATCTTAAAGCCACCACACACCGACAAAACAAATATATTTGTAAATAATGTGTTTTATGAAGAGCTTGACAAAATTAATTTGTGGATTTTATCGATGGTTGTCTTTTGTTGAAAAATTCTCGAAAACACTACAATTTACTTAGTTTTGTCTATGCTATAAAGAGTGAAAATTTCCAAGATATTATGAGCAACTGTTATATAATGAAAGCATGTTTCTCTGAAAATGCAAAAAAGCAAGTACTGAAAGAATGCGCAAAATGGTCAATCTATAGAGATTTTTTTTAGCTGGTTTTTTGTCATTTTATGAATTTCAAATGGGTGCAAAATAATTTTTGCCGCTCAAAATATCTTGAGAAAATGCTTTAGAACTAATGTCTATATAGGTGTAATTTTTTCAACTATTTGATTAAAATTGATTTCTTGCGAGCGTTCTAGTTGGGACAATTATAGTGGAATGATCTATTTAAGAAATAATCAGAAATAAAGACACCCGTTTAAGCTTCCCAAAAGCACTTTACTGCAAACTGGTGGGCTGTGGTTTTGTGCTGTGCCTTATTAGTGATGCCTCTGTTTGCTTATACACAGCACACTGGACCAAGAAGCTTTACATGCGGCCATCTCCCTGGCCAGGACCTACGACATTCCTGTCTGGGATGTTTATATGTGCCATTTGGAATTTTTATTCTCTGAAGGATGGTGAGGTTCTATTGAATTTTCCTGACATTGCGTTTCTGTGCGTGTCTTGTATGTTTATTAAACCTCACTTGAGTGCGATTTCTGCAGTGAACCTACTTCCTCAGTCTTCATTAAGCCGCGTGTCCTTACGACTTGTGCATGTTTAGCGTCATGAGATTTCTTAGCTCGAGATAGCTTGTCAACAGTGTTTTTCCCACAGTGGAAGGCAGTGTTCTTACTGCCCGTTGCTGCAGCCAACTGGCTATGCACTCACTGCCAGTTATAGTTTGCACTTACTCAAGTGTAACTTTCTGTTGCCCCTGGGTGCAGTAAAAAAGGTGTTCCGAGCAGCGAAAACATTAGGCTTTATGTAGGCTACTTCAGAGGACTCACCGCAGATACATTTCAGTGATTAGTATGTTGAAAATGGGTATGTATTGAGGATGCATTACTGACTCTAAGCTGTAGCGGCTTATCTGCATATTTGTGTTTCGTAACAATAACCACTTCCACGTGTTGGTATGCTTCGTTGCGTGGCACTTCTGCACTGCAGTGAAACCCATTTTTTGTATACGCTATTACATCAGATTAATTGGCATAGGAAAACGCTGGCTCAAGGATGAAAGCAGTTGCGATTTCAGATAATTCTGTTTTAAAAGTGCGATTGGGGTATATTACTCAATAAATTAAAAATATTGGATGTTGAAGAGTTTTATTGTTCAAAATTTCAGTTATGCCTTACTTTCATTACATGTACGGGGCTTGAGGCTGTGAACTCACACACTCTCCCTCCGGCTGCCCAGGTCCTCAAATGCCCATTTCTATATATTTACTCAAGAGAACCCCACTTGTCATGTAGAACTGCATCCTGCAATCCTCATACTAGAGCCATTTTTAGCTTGTGTCTCTCGTTTCCTAATCTAATTTTTGCTCCTTTTCTCCTTTGTAGAGTAGCCAATTGGCTCTTGTAGACTTAAAATGAGTAGCGCATAAAAAATGGAGCCAATATAAAGGGACATAGATGGACAAGTACTTGTCCTGTATACCACCTATTCAGGTTATTTTGCCTTATGGGATGGTTTTATAGCATGCAGTGAAAGCATTTCTTATGCAAGTTACATGCTGTGAAATACGAGTGTTCCTTCATTTTAAGTTACTCATAAGTAAAAATACTAAGAATTTGAAAGTCTGATCAAAATACTTTATTCAAATTTTAAACTCAAATGTTCAAACACTGCTACCATATAGTTTGCAGCAGCACTTTCAGTGCTTAAGAAATAAGTGTGAGCACTTGGAAAGCTAAGGCAAAATGGAGTCAGCAACCCTGTGAAGTAGAATGCTGACATACTATCAAATACTAGTCCAGGCATAAGCATCAGGCATTATACTTAAATGTAATTTTTTTGGACACTATTGAGCGGTCAATGATGGTAACGGCAATCAAAACTACATTGTTCTCAGTTGAGTCTACACATGACTTGTCCACATCCTTTACCAAAACATGTTTAGAGTGTAGTATTACTGTCCTGTTAGTTCTAGTTTTTTGCGAGTTCTCTCCGCCACAGTGTGACAGAGCTTTTCTGTGCAGTGACATGGCTGATATCGAACAGCGCCTTCTCACGGGTGGCATGCTGGAGGTCCTAGCTTCCAACCCAGAATCTCTTAGGGAAAAGCTGCTGGGCAGAATCTACCCATCACTTAATGGATCCGACCACGCACTCATGAGGTTTTTCTACAAGCTGCTCGAGAAGTGTGGCCAAGCATTCACTGACGACTTGGGTCTGAGGCCTTCCGACCATCTGAAGCTCCTCGAGAGGGTTCGGTCAGCATGCCCTCGTACGTAGTCTAGGGTCACCGCTTTGTTTCTTAACACAAGGGGTTATTAAAGCTCGTTACATTGTTTAGTAGTTGCCCCCCTTTCCCCCATTGTGGTCTAGCGAATATGGTGCTTAAAGTCTGGCCTGAAGGTTGCAGAATTGAATTATATTCACAGCAGCTGCATTTAAATGGAGGCAAATTGCCAGAGGCTTGTGTCCTCAGATTTAGGCGCACGTTAAAGAACCCCAGGTGTTCAAAATTTCTGGTGCTCTCGCCGACGAGGCATTTCTCATAATCCAGCATGACAACAACAGCGGTTAATCGAGGAGCACGGAGTTCACAGAGTCATAGCAACCAGAAGTGCCCATTGTTTTGAAGAGCATGTCAGCAGTGATGATATGTCACGCGAGATTGGGAAGAAAAAGTCTGTAAACAAGGGTTGTGTTGAGCTGACATTTAAACAAGCGGACTTGTCTTCCTGAAGGTTAGAACATAACTGATTTCTTTATCACTAGCGTGTCTATGCTTGGTACCTTCCCCTCACCTGTTTCCTGAAGAGGGAACAGGTGTTCCACAAATAAAAAGAAAATAAAAAGTGGTGGCGAGGTGAGGATGCACGCGTTTTTCTTAATCATGGTTGTCAGAAGTTAACAATGGTAGGTTTCACTTTACTAAACGGAGGGCATTTGTTATCTTTGTGTTTTTACCGTACCGAATGTATTCAAGAGCCCCTTTAGAAGCATTTATACATATTGGTGTGAGTGTATTGAACTTGCTAATAAGGTATGACTCTGTATATTCTCTGTCGTTTGCAGACTGGTAGTTCAACTGAAGTATGTAGAGTTTGAGATAGTCGAAGTTGCGTTCTGCTGCATTAAAATGCTGTACAACAGCTTGCAGTAATTTCATTGCTGTGTTCGCGCGATGATCGTTTAGTCCAACGTTAACAGGCTGTCCTATTTCACCTCATCGTCTCATCTTCAGTTTTTGTCTCTACTCTTGTGCTGTTTTTACATGCCAAGTGGAAATCATAGGTTGTTGTTCGACCAATCGCTTGCTGACCACCTCACAGATTCAACATGTTGATGTGACACACGTCACTAGGGAGGCCAGGAAACTTGGCGAGGTGAAGGGATTGTTTCCTGGATTGTTTCTTGAGGAAGGTCACTCTACAAGGAGGGCAAAGTGGCTTTGGGAGATTAGACCAGGTGATGAGCAAAGGGCAGCAAAGAAAAGAGTGAAATGAGCGATCACCATGTTTCAGTCATCAGACGCGTGTAACTTCGCTATTACAGCACCATTTCGGAAAAATTCTCACGACTGCATTATTGTTGTAGACTCGTGCACAGGTGTCACACCCCAACTAAATTTCGACCTCTTGGTAGTTTAGGGGCCCTTTAAGGGTTGTTAAACCCAAACAATATTATAATGTTTCGTGGTTCTCGATTCACGTTTAACAGATGTTACTAGAACTGATCTGCGTTCGTAAAACATATATAATGCAAGCATGCACTAGATTACAAGTCTGCACAACCACTCAAATTATTGCCAGTTTTCGTGCTCTAAACTGTTTGTAAGGACTAACGCAATATTTTGACAGTTGCATGCAGGTTGTTAGAGCTCATGCGTTGGAACCTTGAGAAAATTTACCGCACTTGCGGACAAGTTCTTTGTTATTAGCTTTGTGCTAACAACTGAGCAAAACTGGGCAGGGTCTGCTTGTAACTATTCTATATTGTAGCATATCGTGCACATACCTTGCGTGCAAATGCAGGCACAAACAAGGGCACATGTTCATGTTTTCCACAGCACCAAATCGAGACATTTTCTTGGTCTAGTTATGAAAAGGATGGACAACTTCTTTTTTAGTCGACACTCTTTGTTGCGTGTGGCTTTTCAGAAATCGACTACAAAGCCTTACTCGAGCCCGGGAATTCACCTCTTGGTGTGTTCAGCCCATTTGTGAACAAAGACACAGTCGAGGCCATTTCAGAATTGGCTCCCACCATTCCCTGCCGTGTGAGTATCCTCCTCTATTGTGGAGTTGTATTGGTTAACAACCCCAGTAGCTGAAATCTCTGTACAAGTGATAATACTACTTGCATTATTGTGAAAGTGAGTGTTCAATGCTTACAAACACTAGCACTTATCCAACCAGTGCCTAAAAGCCAAACTTATTCTCTTTCGAGAGAGAAAAATTTTGACAGAACAAGGTATCCACAACAGTACATATTCTGTCGTCTTTATGAACAGTGCACAATGTGAACAATTCGTCACATACGCCGTAGCAAAGCAGATATTTGTGTCTCAAAGATTAGAACAAGGGAAAAAAATGAGTGGTATTTCTCAATCTGCATAAAGATCACAACCAAGGATATTTGTGCTACCTTATAACTTTTATGTTGGTAAACCTTTGTAAACATGTTGACAGCCATTTACCTGTGTGCCAGCTTCAAACAGGCAGTTTCAGTACATTAGCCATTAGCCATTAGCCATATTTAGACCACAAATAGGCTGCAATGCTGTTGAAGTTCAACACCCTCTTTTTTTTTCTGCTTTTACCCTGTGTAGCAAAGTTTCATATTATGATAGCGATAGTGACAATTACTGAGCCAACTTAAGGCTACAATTTATGTGTAATTATATAAACGGTAAAAATGTGCTCACTTGTTAATATAACACAGAAGAGCCTCCAAGTGGTCTGGCTTTGATACTAGTCAAGTGCTGCCAAAATATTTGTTACAACAGATACAGCTTTCATTTCTGTTTTGTTTTTGTTCCTTCCAGGATGGCAGCCGTTTGACGCCCTCCTCCATTTATTGCGCATGGGCTACCAAGCTCTTCCTTTCAAAGGGAGGAGAAACAGTGCTAACAACGGTAATTTACTGCTAATTTAAGTTACGCACTCAACAGGCTTTATGGATGCATAGGTCAAGTATAATATGCTCGCCTCCCAGGTGCAGCTCTTCATTAAAATATTTTTCTCCTCCTTCGTAATAGCATAGGTCCATTGCTTATTGCACTGATTTTTTTAGAATGAAAATTTATCAGTGAATTGATAAATTAATGAATGAATTAATAAATCAGTCAAGCCATTCATCAATCAAACACGCTTAATGTATGGGTGTGTGAATAATGCAATTTCATCTCAAATTGAACTTGAATTGAATACCAAAGACTTTGCTGAAAATTAAAAGAAAGAACAAAGAAATGCGACCTGCTCATGTCCTCAGGCCCTTAACGCGGTGAGTGACTGATACTAAAAGATTACAAATTGTCATTCAGAAACACAAGCCACATGACTTTGCTTCTAACTTACTCGCCATGATGTTCCAGCACTTCCTGCAGTTGAAAACATTGCTCACTGGACACCTCAGTAGCAGGGATGGGAAGGTATCGCAAGGCAATTGTGACAACACCCGAGTAAAGTGCAGCTCTATGCATTTTTCATTCTTTTAAAGGATCCTCTTTTCTTGAGGTCAGGAGCTCATTCAAGTATTCTTGAACCTCTTTTCTATAAGGTCTGGTCTCAGTGCTCTGGCTTTTTCTGCTGGAGCCATGATGTGCGGAAACGGTACAATCTCCTTGAGCCCTTTACCGTTGAGTGTGGCAAATTCACAACATACGTAAAAACTACAAGTAAGCAAGTCGTAAAGTGCGTGCTGCAGTTAATACCGGCTGTCAAGTACTCACAGGGAATGTGGCTCTTAGCATAGAAAATCTAGCACCGTCTCGTGTAAGGTATTTTATGCTAGGACCAATTGTGTCTCAGCTCATGACGGAAAGCACGAAGCACGCGCAACAGCTCTTATTTCTGCATTCTTTTTCGCCTGGGTGACCTTAGTTCTGTCTTCAATAATATTGTTTGTTTGGTATGTACACAACCAAGAGGCTACATAATTCTGAAGTACGTTTTTGTTGCAAGGTCCTCGCTTCTGTGACATATAGATAATTTAAGACATACCTAAAAGTATGCATTAAAGTAGCATTTTGGATAATTTAACTGTAAAATAAACTAAAGGCAACGATTTAAAGCTGGAAAATGATAATTTCTCTTTTGTTTGGCAGTTTCATAATTCAGACATTAAAGGATTAAACTAAACATGCACACATTTTCCTATGAGTATATTGGTGAAAGTTTTAACAGAAGGCCTTTTGTAACGATGTTAGCATTATTTTTAACCACCCCACCCTAACCAAGTTGTGCAATTGGCCTTTGTCGTGCTTTGGATATTCGTCCAGTGAAACTATGAATACTAGCTATTCAAAAGTCTAATTGAAATATTCGATTAATACTGTTTAATTCAAATTGAAAACTTGAATATTTACACACCCATAATTTCAGGGCATCATGGTGACTCATGTTTAAATACTTGAAGTATCAAGTACTTGAAGTATGATACAAAACTAGCAGTTACAAAAACTTGCAAATTATTTCTTTTTATGCTGACAGCCTTTCTTGTAATTCTTTCTTGTTCACTTTTCAGACTGAGTGGACTAAACACTTTGACGAATGCCGTGGCTACCTTGAGAACCTTTCTCCAGCAGATCTTGTCACATTTGCAGAATCAGTCGCATTTGACAAGGTGTCACTCGAACGTGTAAGTGCACACTTTTACAGGTGTCATGAGTGCACTTTTACATGTTTGACATGTGTCACGCATCCTATCTGCTGTAGCATAAGTAAAAATTACCTGTTGTAATTTCTGAGTGATCACTCTCTTTAGCTGTGGCACTGAAAAGTTGTGTCATTCTTTAGTGCCATTGGCCTGAATAGTGAAAAAACTCTTAGCACAGGTACATTCAGTTCTTATGAGGGGGTAACCAAAAATAGCGGGACTGGTGCTGCATCGGGCGAAGCTAGCCTGTTAGGCAGTTATCGCATGAGGCGATCGTCATGCCACATCTCCCGAGTTCATTGCTTCCAGTGAATTCTCCCAGGAACCCTCTTTCGAGATTCAGTGACTTTCTTTTTTAAGCAGTTTCCCACATTTGCCGTTTTTTCTCTGTGGCCAATCGAAATGAGCTGTAGGCCACCTACTGAACACACTGGACTACAACAGGCAAACACAATAGGTCAAGTGCTGTGTGCAACTAGCCATTAGACAATTGGCTCCCCACATGCGTAACTTTTTTAAAGAAGCTATGCCAATTTTCGCTCAGTAGCAGATCACGGTAAACACATGTCGCAGACAGTCGATACAGTCCGTTTTGTCACTGAGTCAGTCGCCACGTACCCTGGACCCTTTAGTAGTTTTAAAATGCTCCTATGTGTCGCCACTGCGTGCTGTCGGATGGTTGTGTGATAGTGCAAGAACTTTTTTCTGCACTTTGGCAAAAAAAAAAAAAAGAAAGAAACGACTTAATGATAGATATCTTAGGCAATACTTGCAATTTGATTGTATTCTATTCTTTGTTGGCGGTAATGGTACACATCAAGAGATGCAAATTTGTACTTGGTTAATGCATACTACCTAGTTATGCCATTCCCAGCTGGTACACTTCACTTGATGTGTAAAGGAATATTTATGAAACAATCTATTTTGAGGTTTCATGCTTAATCAGCCTGATAAAGGTTTGAATACTAATTAGGTGTTTCTATTTAAGTACTATATTGACAACCCTGTCAGCCTTCTAATAAATTCTCTTTCTGTCTCTCTCTCTGCAGTGCAGGATCTAGGATACATTCATGCTTCGTTTAAGGCTAGTTGTTTAGTCCTTTTGAAAGAGGATCAAGGGATTCTCTTTCATCCCTAATTATCTCTCGAAAATTATCTGGGCAAGTTCAATCACAAGCTGACATACATACACTATAGGCTTGTGTGAATATTCGAATGCTTCGAATATGAATGAATAATGCAATATTTTAGTTTGCTTCAAATCGAATTTAAGTTATTGAAAATTACTAATATTTCTTACTAAGAAATAAGGGCCTATTAGTCCGCGTGTAACACGTAAACGTGGTTTCATTGCATTGGAGGGATACTAAGCCGTGAAAGCATCTATTCAGAAGAAATCCGCACTGCCACAAAGCCCCTCTTTAAGTGTGGCAGCTTGGGCTAGTAGGTATGGCATGACCATAGTTATAGCGCGAGAACAAAACGACGACACAAAGACAAGAAGTCGTCGTTTTGTTCTCGCGCTATAATTATCGTCCCTCTTTAAGGTTAAATGATAATATAGTTAAGCCCCTTTATAAGAGGCATGCTCCGGGCAGCAATTCTTGTCTCTTATACGAGTTGTCTCTTATTAGCAGGGTACCTCGTATGCATTTTCTTATCAATTCGTATTTTACTGTAGGCACTCTGGTGTCTCTTATATCCATTTGTCTCTTATATCAGTGTCTTTTATAAAGGGGTTTGACGGTATTACCTTCGTGTTGATTCATTTTTTCACTTTAAAAGCTCATTATACCAACTAATATGCTTTAGGTAAAGCAAATTTTGAAACTTGACATACGTTACAGGCTATAACTTGTATTCTACCAAAAGTCAAATCCTGCTACTATTCAAAGTTGTTTCCACTTCCTTTGATGCATAAAAAGAGGCATTTGCACAGGCCTTGTTTCAATTTAAAAAATTGTGTAGATTAGTTTTATTATGACAAATATACCAAGTTTTTTTTATAACATGCAGTATATAGCTATATGATTTTGATTCAAAATTATTTAACCAAAATCACTGGATACTTCGAATTCGCTTCGAACCTAAAATTCAGTATTCGCACAAGCCTGATACACTACTTTAGTTATAGTAGTAATAACTTAGTATTGTCATTTCTTCTTTTGTGTGTGAATGTGTTTGTCCGTCGGAGCATTCTTCCCTACCATCACCCACTATGAGCCCATATGACTGGATATGTACTTGGCCACCTTAAACCAATTAACGAAATTTATATGACCAATCTGTGCTGTGTGAAATTTATCTGCCCACAAAAGTGAAACTCAGATCTACGAAACTGAGCCCTTTGCTTTTCTTTAGTGCTCTTAAATTTTCGGTTGCTGTACTTTGTTCAAACCACTGCCAACAGTCACATTTCTGCATGCAGGTCAGCCGACGAATACGCCTAGATGTCGTGAGGCAGTGCCTGAAACTTTCGAAGCAGTATCACGTCGACAAGATACCCAAAATGTAAGTAAACGAGTTTTGTTATCCTGTCTCTGGCAGGTGATGCAACTTTTAAGCACTGCATTGGCAAATGTGCTCTGAAAGTAAATTACAACGACCGATGTGGTCACCTAGTGGCAATTGTAAAGCATGCACTGACATCACATGCAGTTCCTTTCATTCCTTTAGGAATTTCAAAGCTCTAACATGTGTTCCGATTTGTTTGACTTTGTCCACATTGCAATTGCATGCTGGCAAGTTATTGCCACTCAGGGCTTTTTGCCTTTTTAGATTCGGATATATCCTAGCTCTATGTGATAACTTTTGCACATTTCTTTCCTCAGTGGATCCGAAGAGGAATGGAAAGATGCTGCGAAAACCCTCCAGGGCTACCTGTCACACTTGCAGAGGATAGCGGACGGAGTATTGGACGAAGCTGTTGACCCAAGCAATCCTGTAGTTCAGAGCTATGCAACTGAGTTTGAGCTTTCACGGGGCATTCCACAGAAGGCAAGTTGAATTGCATCGAGCTCCATGCGTAGGTCTGTCCTCTGCTATCGTGAACACATACACTCGTTACTCATAATGAGCAGAGAACCACGTGCCAATAGTAATGGTAGCCTCTTTAAACTACACACATGAACAGTTGTGGCAGCCAGTATTGTTAGATTTTAAGCACCACTGAACAGGCTCCAACTTTCTTTTTTACACCCCTGAAAAATGCTTGCCAATTCATACATTGGACTGCGGCGATCACATTTGCCTTCTATTTATCACATTTGACAGCGCTGCGCACCTGTTTCTCTCGCCTGACCAATCCCCTCGTACACGCGGTCTGACAAAAGTTGCCCATCAGTAACATTGCACACCACTGTCCTCGTATATTGCTTCTTTGCTTTGGGAAACAGCGCCTTGGCCCTTCGGTGAAGCAGTTTCAGCTGTGCAGTCCGCATTTCCAGCTTTCTGTGCTGCCCTCTGCCGCTTTGTAAAGCCCGAGGCTCCAGGAGAAGCAGTATTGCCAGAGCGAAAGCCCCTGAGATAAAGAGGCGTCCACTACTTTAGCGTGAGGGAAAAAGCGCTCCTCGCTCTGCATTTCTTGCCCTGGTCGCCGGGATACGTGCTCATGTGGGAGAAGTCCCGCTCGATCGTTGGTTGTGCGCCGATGATGTATCACGGACGTCATGTCACGTTGCCGAAGTGGGCAGAGTCACGACAATGGGCTAGCTGTCCTCGCCCTCCCTATGGCAGAGAAGGGTGGCAAGCACAGCGCGAAAATTTGAAACTGGCTGAAACGGATGGTTTAACCCCTGTAACTTCCTTATTATAGTAGCATGTATTCACAATATTCTTGCAGCAGCAAGTTCATATAGGAAAAGTGTGTATATTTCTCTTTATTAAAATTTTTGGATCTTGGGGTTGTTCGATGACCCTTTAACAAGTAACATGGTGCTAAATGAATGCGTTATGATTGCTTTTGTCACAGTTGGAAGCCATGCTACTTCGTTGTGCCATGTCGGAAACCACACCCGGCCTGTTGCAATCCCTGCTGTCCTGCTGCCCACCAAACACAGTGGACAAGCAACCTGCAGACATATACTCGGATTCCATCTTGCTCGCTTCAGAACAGCTCAGGTTGGGAATCATATGCACAAAAAATCTTGAGAATTCATTTCTGTAATTTCAAGAAAAGATGGAAGCTTGAAGAGATGGAGAATTCTTGAACTCATGGTGTTGCATTACTCGGGGACAACTTTCTGTGGCAATGAAGGGAAAGCTACGGGGGCGGAGCTACTGCACATGTACTCCGCTGTGAAGTAGTCCGGCTAGACTCCCTTTCCGAATGCCGGCGGTGTTCGAATAATACCACTGCGCAGAATTTGCCATGCCCACTTACACAGCTATTTTTTTTTCGTGTTCTTATGCCACGAGTGTTGTGTCTTGATTTGTTCACTTTATTTTGTACCTGTTGCACCCACTCCTGCTTACAGCCTCAGCTAGAGGCTAGCAGTACTATATAAATAAATAAATAAATAAATAAGTAAATAAATTTGGGAGTGAAATTTGACACAAGCTCCTTTGGCGAATTGTCGGTATAGCTAGAGGGGGACGAGCACTCACCTAGAAATGGAGACGCCATTTTGACTGTGAGGTGCGCCTAAAATGTGTGGGGTTCTCAGACGTGCAAGAATGCAAAATGACACTTCATGAAACAAAGCAGATAATAATATCTCCTTGGTTCGTGCAGCATCTCTTTACAAACGTCATCTTGTAGAAAATAAAGTAATGTTGTTTTTTATTATCTTTACGCAGAAAATACAGGCGTATTTGTGGTATTATATTCCTCAGTGGCGGCACACGCCCACTCTGGTTTCATTACCTTCCCTTTATTGCCACAGAAAGTTGTCCCCTAATTTAGTACCGACGTTTGAACATGTGGACTTTGTCTCTTATAGGCTGTAAATATCTACATTAGTGCTTGTACTGTATGTGTTCTTTGTAATCTCTCTCACAACAAGCGGTCTTTAAGAAGGCAAGACAGCTTGTCTAAACGTTGACTGTAGTGACAAGTGTTCTAGAAATTTTTAATAAAAAGTTTGTCATTTAGTCAACAAGTTCAGTTAGCTCCAATAGCAGACGGGAGAAAGAAAGCCATTTATGCTTACAGGCTACTAATTGTCTTTTAAAGGAAAAATGGCTGCATTGTTAAAGGCTTATGTGCAGTTAGCACTCCATTGAACTACCCAATGCCACATGAATAGGCCCATTCACAGTGCAAGCGGGGATAGTAACTTCATGGCCCACATTCCTGGCTTGATATCTTCTTTCTTTTTTCCCCCTGCTTTACTTACTACAAAACCACTGTGACACAAGGAGAGTCACGGCAGTCTAGGACAATACATGATGGATTAAACATTATTTTACAGTTAACTTGCAATGCATGGCAATGCAACAAAAAAAACAGAAACAAGCATGCAGTGCTGTGTGTATGTTTATGTCTGTCTTTGTTAACCAAATCACCATATGTTGCTGTATGTGATGCAGGCTTTTAGACAGCTTATTTACATTTTGTAATCCTTCAAACGCCCTTCACTTTTCTGTCATCGCTATAAAATGAACACACAGTAGGGAACATTTTTGCCTGTTGTTTTCAGACATCTTGGGAGGATAGTGGTCACAGCTTTATCACAACTTGTTACTGACACGTGTCACTGTAAGCTTGGAGGAGTTCTATCACATGTGATATGTGATAGAGCTACTTTATATGTCCTGCAAAAAAATGTTTTGCTTTGTGCCTTTTGTTGTACCAGAAATCCAGAAAAGAAGTTGCACGACGTGTTCGACTCGATGACACCTGAGGAAGTCCTGGAACGTATTCTTCGCCAAGTTCTTGAAGAAAGGCAAGTATTGTTTTGGCAACGATGACAAGTTACCGCAAAACTGTTGTTCCACTAAGCACACATTCAACAGCACTGAGGTTGCACTGCATTCCAGTACTGACACAAAAGTGTGTTTTCGGCTTCTCTTTAGTTCATCAGAGAGCGTCTCTACGAAGGCTTGGGGCATTGCAAAGAGAGATGCTTCGTAGGAATAATAAATACAGACGGTCAGTTGGCAGGAAGCTTTCACTGATATGCATTCACAGTTATGTAATATTTTTCAACTCCGTTTCCCTGACATCAGTAGTAGCATAGCATGTTCATGTAGTATTCTGTTTCAATCTTAGCTAGCTATATTCCTGCCTAATGTAAAGCAGATGTTAGAAAAAGGAACTAGTATCTTGTAATGTAGGCTGCCTTACCATACCACCTGCCGTCTTCTTAAAGGAAAGTATCAGCAAGTGCTTTTGTTTACTTTTCAGTGATGATGTGTTTGTTGGAGACATGGTACTCGACCTGCTGAGACCTTTCTGTCTTGACAGCAGCGTGTCAATTCATGTGCGCCTCAAGGTGCTGGAAATACTTGAGAAGGTACTGGTTCTTAATCTGTTTCTTAACCTAATGATGGTGGCTCTATTAAAACTTCCTTCTCTCCTTGTAATCTCTTTATACGATTTAATTTTTCTCGTGACATTGCATCACCTATGATTTTGTTATATTGACATCTGTACCGTGATTCCTTTGTGTTGTCCTTTCTTTTTTTTTAGAAGCTGTATTAATTTTTGTAGAAGAGGTTTATGGTGCAAAATGCGATTGAGGACATGGTGACTTTAGGAATTGTAGTAGTATCTCAGATAGCGTGCTATACAGCAGTCATTCCATTATCTTTTTTAATGTTTTTTTTTAGATCTTCTTTTACCGAAAATGTTGCATAGAACTGACTTCTGATTTAATAATTGATGAAATTGTGCTTCAATTATGCTTAGATTAGAATGTGCTTGTAATTGCTGGCGGACGCTTCCACAGTAGCATCTCAAATCGCTACCATCGCACAACCGTTTCTTTGTGTCCTCCCCCACAAAGCCTTCATGCATAGTGGTGTAACAGGATTATGTATTAAAAACCTAAATTCCGCATTGAAGATACACACTAGTGCCAAAGGTAGAAAGGATTAGTAACCTGATAGTGAGAAAGTCTGACTGTTCACTTTGCCATCTAAAGCTTCTTGGCAGTGGTAATCATTAGATTTCAGGGGTTTTCATTCACGATGGGTATTCGCCCTCTAAAGAAGCAAGCATCCAAGTGCCTCTGACTGTTGTTAGCTGTGATTCTTGCTGTTTGTTGCCAATAACAGTTGATCCTGAACTCTGGTCTCACTAAGAAAATAAGATTTTGCAGAAGATTTGGATTTTGCATGCAGCTTCCGCTTCTTCTTCAGGCCCACAGCTGCTACCTTATAATAACTTGTCTAGATTGGCGGAAGAGTGAGAGGGGATGGGGAATGTAGGATAAAGCCACATGCCTTGAGATACTTAATCTCACCATGTGTAGTTTGACTAATGCTGATGTCAATAGAATTACAAAAGCCGGTAATCTGCATTTTTTTGTTTTCGTTTTTCATAGAGGTTTCACTGGCGAAGTTTGTGAAACCTGCTAATGAATGAATGAATGAATCACTTGGGCTTTTTTTTTTTAGAATTTTCGTTTTTCATTGGCACATCTCATGGTTCTTTTATGCCACCTGATTGGTACTTTCTCCTGTTATTCTACAGCTTGGCAAAAGCGTAAGCATATGTGCTAAATTTTCATATTCTTTTCTTGTACTGGTGTTTATGTTGAAGTTGTTTAATTATTGGCTTTGCTAAGTCCACTTTTCACACCAGGCTTTGGAGATAATTTAGGCTATACGTTGCGTAAATTTCAGAATGTGTCGCTGAATGCTGACGATGAGAACCTTCTACTGCTCCTTCAAGTGCAGACATTAATCTGGTCCGAGTGGCCAGACTACGAGGTGAGTGCTGCAACGCTATTTCAGGCTGCATTTGTCAACCTTCATCTCAACCATGATGATGTGATAAAATCTGATTGTTTAACTGATATTTCAAAGGACAACTGGCTGAATTAACTAAAAAAGGGAGTGAGGGGTATCAATGGAAAACAGTAGTAGCTGTGCATGCCTATAAAGGACCTAATGAATAAATGAATTAATTAATGAATGAATACAGATAGCTTTCACTTCATTAGTTTGCATGCCTTGCATAATATATCACGCAGGTTTGGTTATTTTTATATTTCAAATGCATTTTAACCTGTTTGAGAGACGACATGCTGCTTATCCTGCACTCTCTTGAGAATGACACATTCTTGCGTTATCATGCTTTCTCATAGCTTGACGAATGCACTGAATTGGACGGTGACAAGAGGCAGGCCATGTTTGATGAACTCCTTCAACGCTGCAGCACACAGTCAGGCTTTGTTGTCCTTGGAAAGCTCCTTCAGTGTGGTGAACCTCTGGATTCCACATCAGAATTGTACGGAAGCTACTTTCCTCTTTTTTTTTTTCTATTGTGTTGCTGATTTATTATAGTCATTGGTTAATTGAACGTGAAGTTTATATCTGAAATGAGAGCATTGCAGACCTTTCTATACAAAGAACTACAGTTCAAATACTCTGCCTGTTCAGGTCATTCGTTAAAGTGAAGTTAAACCTGAGTCCTTCAATACTTTTGCTGGTCATGAAGCTTCGATGAAAGTTTGATACTATAGAAAGAGAAGCAAACACTAGGGGCAACCTCGTTTGCGCCATGGCATTATAGCGGCCCCGGTACTGCAATGGTACGGCACGCGTTAGAACTGCGAATTGTGATTAAATGTGCCCGTGAAGATTTATTACATTTTGAGATTGATGTAACCCTGAAGGATATTTGAGGAGGCTCTAATACAGTGAAATTTAGTGTCGAATGAAGCCTTGAAGCTAGAAATTCAATGGCAACAAATGCTTGCTGCTCCCACTGTCAAATATGCTATCGCATTAAAAGCATGCTTCTCTTTTTTCCTGAAGCATTTAGTGAATATTTCCAGACGATCCAGAGTTTTCAAGGACTCTGGCAAGTCTTAACGCATTCCGGAAGGCAGTAGTTGCAACTCTTGACAGCGCATATCTAAGTTTTCAGGCCATATATGCATTCAGTGTTTCTATATACAATGATATCGTAAAATAGACTCGTATTCATCTAACCAACGCCCTGCTTGAATGAATCACTGCTTTGAATTCAGCGGGTGACGAGGATCAAGGAATACTTCATGCGACTTTTGCCTGGTTCTTATGTTTTTTTGTGTGTGTTTATTTATAACTACGATGCCATAGCGCATTTAAAGTTTGGCTGTTCATGCGATGTAGTTTTCCAGTCCTTCACATGGTTGTGTAGCTTCCTCATGCTGTGTTTTACCTTTCCATCTTTATTTTTTTACTGTTTAGGCAGAAGGCTCAGATGCCTCATCACATGTGAAAATCGACCAACTGCATCCTGCACAGGCAGTGTCAACATGTGACGCAAGAAATTATCTTTTCGTGCTCATGATGCATTGATATCAAAAATTAACTTTTCACACTTTTACAGCTTGTGCAAGTTTTAGAGTGTGTGTGTGTGTGCATGTTTTTTTGTTTTTTCATCCTTTCTTGTGCCATCACTCTAGCAAGCTTCTATTGGTATCGCTGAGGTTTCTGTTCCAAACAACACATGTGTACTTCGAGTTTTTCAAGCTGTGAGGAGCTGCGTGTAGCTCTGTCTGTTTAACATTTTACTTTTACACTTTTGGTCATCTCAGTGCCTGTATAAATAAAAATGGCGAGCATTTCACTTGTAGAGCTTTTTTCATTATTGGCTTGCAATGAGGAAGAGGTGGCCATATGCTCACCTTCATTAGCTGCCTCATTATTTATGGCAGCTGTGTCAAAGAGGCTCATGCACAGTGTCTGTGTAGGCTCGACAGTATCCCACTCACCTCACGGTCCCCGGCTACGCTTCGTAGGTGGGCGAGCTCTGGACCTTTTTTCCACGAGACAAATACGTTGGGAGGCCATGGGGGATTCTCTGCACAGCATCCACTAAATGTTTCGGAACATCGCATGGCGTCTTCACAACTCATCTGATTAGCCACTGGTTTACGCAAAGAAACTTACTCTCATCAAAGTGCTTTTCGCATTATCAGAGTACACTGCACAGTAGAAAACACCGATGGGAAAAAGACAAGGACAAGCGCAGATCATGTATTACCAACTGGCCCAATCGTCCACTTTGATTTGCTTTTCGCACACTCACAGCTGCGGGCGATCAAATGTGAAACCACCAGTTTCCGGTCGTGGACCCGTCATTCAATGCCTAGGCAGCTAGAACGTACAGATCTTGTCATTTCCCTTGTAACCGGATCGACACCCAGACATGTAGCATGTACGCTGCAACCTTTCATATCTTCAGGCACAACACGCACAACACCAAATGTACGATGAAAAATGCTAGGACGCATACTACAGTATATGGCTGCCATCTGCCCGATTCCCTCAGCGAGGTCGCAGCACCGCCCGCGGCCTCCACTTGCAGCACACAAAGCTCTTCCATAGAGTGACGCTGAAAATTTGTGACCAGTGAAAGTATTGAAGGACTCTGGTTAAATTGTATGGGCTGTACGTGCAGTTCAACAGGTGCCCTCGATTTCCTAGTGTTTTCTGGATTTCTGCAGGCGTGTTTCATTTCGATCTATCTGTCTTTACTACTTTGTATGCCACAAGTTCTTTTTCTCATTCCGTGCAATGCGTGCAGTTCTTCTTGCCCTCTTCTGCCTGAGGCCTGATGTGTGGTCTCGCTTTTTTAAAAATCAATATAGTAAATAAATGGCTGTAATGTTCTTCCCTTTTTCTTATATGCTTGCTAGGTTTAAGGACAAAGAAAATGCGCTTGTTAAAGCCGTTTTCGTTGCGATAGCAATTATATGGACACTCTTGGCTGGATTTTGCCGTCGGCATCACTCACCATATATGTATACGTATCTATATATATGAAAACGCAAGAAAGAAAAACTCAGAAAAAAACTCCGTTGCTCGGAATCGACCTTGAGTCTTCTCAATTGTGAGTGCAAGGAGTTAACCACTGAGCCACTGACGAGCACGTCCTTCTCCATTCAAACAGCAAGCTATTTATATCTGCCACTTACCGCTGCTCACGGGCATCTCAGCGGGAGTTATGGTGTTTTCAGCATTACCAGCAAGACGGTGCAAAGAGCGCACGTCGCCACATCGCGCGGCGGCGTGCCCTCTAATTTCTCACGTGTACTTTGCCGCGCTTAAAGGAGGGGAGCTACGCTTCCTCGCGTGCCCTTATCTCGCGGTGGGGAGGAGGGAAGGATGACACGTCTTGGCTGGCCTCGGGCTTTACCTGGAACGATTTTGTTGTGATTACCGGGCGCTCTAAGGTCACTGCAATCATTGCAGTCTCTGTTTGCGAAAAGCGCACCCTTTTCAGACACAGCGAAGTAACAACTGAGACACTTAGTCATGTGCATATGTACCTGTGGGTACATTTCGTGCGTCATTTGTGCGTGAGAAACGCGGGGCACGTTTCAATCCGCTTTCCATTCTGCGTGTGACCTTCCAATTTGTTGTTATCGTGTTGATTGCCTCTCCTTTGCGGCAAAGTTGTGACTTCTTTTTTTTTTTAATGTCCACCAGATCCCTATGTCAATAGACACTACAAACACGACAGAAAACACTGGAGGTGTGTGATATTTCTGTTTGTCAAAAATTCACATTCTGCAATTTTTAAACAATCAAACGTTCTATTAGTACAAACAACATGGGGTAATATGTAGAAAGACATCGCTTTGTTTCTAGCCACTTAGTAACACCATTCCTTGTTATTCCTTTCTTATATTTACTCTCGATTCTCTTTTACACTTCTTTTTCAGGGATCCAGAAAAGAATCCTTGGACTCAACTGATAGGCAAGATGCTTTTAGTTTGTGAGGGGGGATCGGGTTTGGATGAAGCCGAAAGCCTCTTCTTAACTGCAATCAAGAACTGCAGCCTCAATTTAGAAGTAAGTGTGTGATGATTAGTTGGTGAGAGCGTTTTGCCATAGTTCATGAAAGTAGTGTGCATCTCGTTTAGGTGAAAAATATTGGCTTCCTAAAACCATTTCTTATCTTTCTTTTTTATTTGTTCCAGTGTTGCCGTTATATTTTCTGCGAGTTCGAGAAGAAGAACAGCCTGATTCACATACTTCGAGCGTTTCTTCAGACTGATTTTCCACAGCTTCATAGTGACGCAGTCGCATACCTGAAGCATGTTGATAAGGTGAGAAGAATGACAATTTTCATTCTTATTGACACTTCCACTTTCCTCACTGTTATAATAGGATTAACCATTCTGAAACAGATGTCTCCTAGTTTCGTGAAATTCGCAATCATATGGCACCATGACAGGGCCATAACGGCTTATTTTAAAACTATTTGCATTGAAAAGGAGCAAGTCATCCATGTAGAGTGGTACTGGCACTTGTCTCCAAGTCCCCTCTAACACTAATTGTCTCTTTAATGAGCATAGGCTGTAGGTTCAGTGCCCTGCCACCACAGCCACATAACGATGGTGGTCAGAATAAAATGACAAATAATTACTTTTATGTTTTCCTTGGCCTCATCAATTTGATATAACAAAAACAGACCTCTTAATCCATTCCCTTTCTTTCGTGCACTCGTGAATGAAATATCTTTTGTAAATCAGCCAGAAAAGCAGCCATATTGCACAAATTTGTGATGTTAGCTATAAGATAAGATCTCTTAGTCAGATTTGTGCAATGAACAGGTAGCATTAGAATAGAAAAAGAAGTTATGTTTTAGCTTGTTGAGTTAACCGTGCATGTCGATAGGTGCTGTCCTTATCGTTACTTTTCGGGTTGATTTAGTGAATTTCATGCAACTTGAAGAATGCTGATCAATGTCATCTTCGCATTGCTAGACAGTTTGACAGTTTGTCACGTGGAGAACTTATAAAGCTCATAGCAGAAGGAGCATCAGATTCCACCTGTTATTTTGCATATATGTAGTTTGTGTAATGAATGAGTGTTTATATTTCTTTTGAATTTCTTAATCCTTTTTTTTTTCTTCAGATTTCGGAATGCGACTATGATGAGACTGTGTTGAACAGGATTTTGCAGCTGAGGTTTCTTCCTGATGTGGTGTCAACGCCACTGTACCGACCAGTCATAGACCACCTGATTGCTAACAAAGACTCTGCAGAAAAGCACTTCAGCATTCAGGAGGCAACGAGGAGCCTCACCGATGCCAATATGCTCGCGGAAGCGGGCACGCTGTTACTGCAATTATCACGAACACACCCTGCCGCATGCACCTTCAACACAGCTGTGAATGCTGCGAGGAGATGGCTTCGAGGAATGACCAGTGAACCTTAGTGAAGTGTAAATTTCTCTAGAAGCTATAGACTTCCTAATTGAATACACATTGATGCTGTGATTATCAAATATTTTTTATTTAACTCATGTGCGATGTTCTTCATTCTTCTCTGTCGATGCTACACTTACATTCATTTCTAATACAACATTTTTCAGAATCACCTCCACATTTTTAGAATAAATTGTGGGAGAAATAAGATTACTTTCAGACAAAGTTTTGATGCAAGCAGGCTAGCTCCATGGCAATCCTCTTGTACTGGCACAAAACTAGCCTCCTTGCACAGCTGTGAAGCACTGCCATGAAGCCACCTGTGCAGACTGTAATTAGTATTCTTTCTCCCAACATGAGCTCCAAGTTCTTTTTAACTCTTTTTAACTCTTGTACAGATAATGTGCAAGAAAATAAAGCATGTAATACATCCACCAGTGGTAGGACTGAATTCAAGCAGTAGTGAAGTTTGGTCTGCCTAAGAATCCCATCTCTAGCTCATCTGAGAATTTTCAGTAATAGTACTACTACACCCAGGTGTTAACAAGCATACATCAACTCTATCCCTATACTGTACTATGACAAGTACAAGACAGCATCAAAATCAAAACTGCATTTGTTTTATTATGTGAACAACAAGATATCTAAAAACATCAGCTCCCAGTCAAAGTAGATGCCACAGTTCAGTAACACTAACTGGTGAACTTCTATGATGTCAATTCGCTTGAAAGGGGCTTCTCTATTTCGCTACCTTTGAATGGCCTTTGAAACTGCTTTGTTTCAAAATTCAAGCCTGGAAACTACAGAAAAAGGCTGAAATGCAATGACTAATATATTTCAGTCTTGCAACAGTGATTACTTCTCTTTCTTGCAATCAAACTAGAAGATCGAAAAATGCAACACCAGAAGCATTTCATCACTTGCAAACTCATCTTAGCTAAGCCTTCTTCTTGCCTCTTACCAGCATTGATTTTTACTTTTCATTATGGTTTACTTCAGCAGGGCAAGTTACGTTGCACCAATTCGCTTCATTTATGAAGACCAATTTTCGTGCGTAGTGACGTTTGTAGTTATGAGGGTGCTATAGAAATGCATCTGGAAAGTACTTGGTATTTGCATTTCTGGCAAAGCAAGAAAGGATTGACCATCGGGAGTTCGCCACACAGCAACAGAATCATTGTGCTGGGTCAGTTATGCATAATTATTTAATGCTGAACTGGCTGTCAGCTGGGCTGATGCCAGCACATTGTTGATCAAGGCTTAATATGCATAAAGGTAAGTTATTTCATTCTTCAAAGTTGCATTGTTTTCAAGTTGCCAACATTCATATAGACATTGATTCAGAAATGATTGAGATTCAGAATGCTAAAGATATGAAAAGTAATAATAGTATTTCTTGCTTTATATACTGAACAACCGCACTAGAAAGCCAGGGTAAAATGTGAAAACTGCATGCTCACTAGTTGAGCCTGTAGAATTCTTTGATCATGATCACTATTAGTCAATGTTTGTGTTATAACTTTTATTTCGAACTCCACCAGGTCACCTATAATAAGCTGAGCTTTAAAAGCACAAATTGTTTTACAGCTGTTGTGAGATCACTGCAATGCCCTAGGTGTCTGCCCCTTCCGGTGTCCTTAACCACTATGGTGAAAAGTGAGGGAAAAAAAATCTGCAATCAAGTGTGATTTGAACCCGAGCCCTCTACATGGCTCTCAAGTGTTTGACCACAAAGCTATACTGGTGCTTGGAACTCTTTTACAAAAAGAGCTTACATAGGCTTTATGTCAGGCAATTAATTGCATCAGCATATTTAATATAGCGTGGTAGAAGAAAAAGATAACAACCAGGCATCACGCAATGCCAGTTGTGCAACAAGTGTAATTACGAGTTTTGAACCGCTATGAAATGCTCAGCCGTAATTCCTAGTCATCAGCTAAAGCATTAACAAAGTGCACATAAAATGCTTTACAAATGTGTAGCGGGTACCTTGCTTATTCCTAAACTGATGAATAATGGCATAGTGGGTGCTTCTCTACTTGACAAAACTTATGATTTATGGCATAGTCATTACCGTGCAGGTGTACTTGGTTGCCCTTAGGGAGTTAAGAATGGGCACTCTTCCAGCTTTCCCTGTTACTGCGCTGCACATTGCCTGCAGTCCATGCAGCCCCCCCTCTCTTTTGTGTGTGTGAGTGCCCGAGAAAGAGACAGAACTGTCAAGATCTCGTATAGTTAAACGTGTGTCTATTCATTCAAAATGCATGTTGGTTTCTGGGGACTTCTATGTGCACAGCACCGTTAATACGTTACCGTGCTTATACTACCGTACTTGGAACAGCAGCATAAAAAAAATTTAAATAAATGTGCCTCTTGACGAATATTGATGCCCATCATCATTGTTACTTCAGTAAAAAGCACTTTGCCTTGTATATGGTAACATATGCTGGATTTAACACTGCATGTTAATTCTTTAATTGCACATTCCACAGTGCAATCCTTCCGGTGTTAGGAAGGAAAGCTTTAACATATCGGTGGCATGACGCACTGTTCGCGAATGGGAAGTGTAACGAAGATGAAAAGATGTGGTGGAGCAAATGATTCCGAAAGGTGCCATGAGAATTTTATTAGTTCTATTATCAACTGAACTACTGCACTGATCGGCGCACACGGTTGGGTGGCTACCAAGCTGCATTAGAACAGTTACAGGAAAATGTGTTTAGCCTGTATATATGCTCACCTCAAAGGGCAAATGTATGTACTCTTCCGTGTGTATGCATATATTTATTCAGGTACGTGATGAGAGCTCAGAATTATTCGGCGACAGATGCGAGCTTCATGCAGTAGCGTGAGATTTGATGCTTTGCTGCGCAATATCTTGGTGCATCACTGTCAAGTCTGTAGACGATCATTACGGTAATGAATGAGGTGAACGGCTGACGCATCGCGACATGTGCACGGTTTGAGCTTAGGTTTTAGCAGTGGCTTTGATCACGAACACAAAAGCAGAACAAAGAAGACCTTGTTTGTTTTCAAGCAAAAGCGTTCATGTTTACAGAGAACTGTCAAGCTTTCAACAGGTAAATTCATGAAATATGAAATCAATAAAAGTAGATTCAGAAAGGTCAAAAGCGCGGAATTACTACAAATTTTTGACAGCAGCAAATGGGTGTTCAGCAGATGGGTGGACAGCAGAAATGGTCTTATTTGACACAACATGTAGACCATGTAGACATGCCGAATTTTCTGTACCGTAAACTTTCACTTTGTGCCGCTGTGTTTCGCTGGTGTCGTAGTCAACATGTCGGACGCTGAGGATGACTTCATGTGCGACGATGAAGAGGACTATGATTTGGTATGTTTCCGTGTCATTGAAGTTTACATTCTTTACCTTTCTCTAGAAACACTCACGGTGTCAAAGTCACGCATGCTATTGTTTTCCGTGCTTTTCTTCCTAGACCGATGACTGGTAAACAGTCGTTTGCGCTAGGCCTAGTGCTTTGCCGGTGTTCTGCATGGGCCGTTGTGTGTTGACAGTGTGCGAACTGTTCCTCTTCTCTGGAGTATGTTAACGATATTTAAAGTTCATGCCAGTCGTTCGGTATTATTGGCATTGTGAAATAGTGTTTAATTTATCCAGATCGATCATCTCAAGGGCTGTATTATGTCAATCTCCCATCGTTCAAACGAATGAATTGATGGATGTGCACTTTTGGGCGTGTACCTCTTTGCTTGGCATCTGTTTATTTCTGCAACAGCACACATTACCGTCCTTTAGTTTCTTGTGCAGGTAGGTTATCGATGGCGTGTTGGACCTGTACTCATTACCTCAGATCAGTTGTCCAGACATTACAAGACGAGCACAACCACTCGTAACCTGTAGTTTGTTGTCATTTGGCAGGCATCTTTCCGCGTTGTAGTACCCTCATGGTTGTGTTTTTTTCTTTCAACGTGTAGGAATATTCGGAGGACAGTAACTCGGAGCCAGACGTCGACTTGGAAAACCAATATTACAACTCGAAAGCACTCAAGGAGGATGATCCGATGTCAGCTCTTGTCAGCTTCCAAAAGGTGAGAGCAATCACAACTACGTTATTCTAGATATCTCCCGCATATTCGATTGGAGGTGTCCTTTAACTGTCTTTTGCGCTTCCGATGTTTCCTAGGTTTTGGACTTGGAACACAATGACAAGGGAGAGTGGGGATTCAAGGCACTTAAACAGATGATAAAAATCAACTTCAAGCTGGTAAGTCCTGTTTCTCCTAGTATCTTTGCAAAATATAAACATCAATGTAGGTAGCTGCTTAGTAACAGAGCTTCAGAATTGGCTACCCAGCCCATAGATTCATTGGATTGCATGCTCCTTCATATGCATACCTGAGATGTTTCAGAATAGGTTTTCGTCCTTTGTTTAGGAAATACTGAACTGAGCGGAAATAAAATTTGAAAGAGGATGGAAATCCGTAGCTGTATGTTTGTTTAAATTCTGGCTTCATGTGCAAAAAAAAAGCAATTTGATTGGCAGTTGTAGCAAATGCCCATTACTATGCTTATCTTTAAGTTAAGTTTAAACTTCAGCTTTTGATAGTTTTTTATCAAACACTGGGTACACACATTTACATCTTCGTATTGCTGGCTCTTTTACACTCCCCCCCCCCCCCCCACCCGCATCTTTTTTTGCTTTTTTTTTTTGCTTCACAAAGGGCAGACCAGTCATGCAGACCTATTTTCACATTGTAATGATGTGTCTAATGTGTGAATCTTGACCATCTTTCCAGATTTGCACAGGCATATTGCAGCGAGAATTGCTTGTGTGGTCATGTTAAGCAATCTTTTTTTTTTCTCTTTTCATTCATGCGCAGGGCAAGTATGAAGAGATGATGACGAGGTATAAGCAGCTGCTCACTTACATCAAAAGTGCAGTGACAAGAAATTACTCGGAAAAATCAATCAACTCAATCCTGGATTACATATCCACCTCGAAGCAGGTCAGTGTGTGTGTGATGCATTGGATCCTCAGCAATCGCGTGTCTCTAGAAAAAGATAATATGCTTATAATGACATGCCCAGCTGCATAGCACAAATTTTTGTCTTACTTGATAGAAGCTGGATAAAGGGCCCCTGCAGTTTAGAGATGAGTCGATTTATAAATAATGCTATCTCCTGTCAGCCCTCAAAAATTTTCGAGCATTCTTTCATATTCTCTCTTTCATCCCACCTTTATATTTCGTTGGCTGATCTTGTCCATGGAACACTTCAGTAATCAGCGTCATCACGTTAATACTTGAACATATGAGGGTCGATTTTTGTGCAAAGTGCATCCCAAAAATTTTTATTGCTGAATTAAATTGGTTAGACGACTATATTTAAGAAAAGCATTGTCTAAAATATTTAGGGTGTCCGTAAAGCTACTAAAAAGAAGTTTGTGTTGCTTCATGAACATAATTTAATTGTCAGTAATACCAAGATCAATTCTTACAAAAAGGCAAACTACAGTACTGTTAAAAAAAATTATGGGTTGAAATAAACATCTGTGTAGCTCACAGGTGTCCAAAAATAGGTGCTAGAAGTGTTAATTGGAAACTTGGATGGAGCCCCGCCGCGGTGCCCTCCACTACGGCGTCTCTCATAATCATATGGTGGTTTTGGGACGTTAAACCCCACATATAAATCAATCAATCAAATCAAACTTGGATGGAGTAGAAGCCGCTTTTCGTCTAGTCAGCTTTTTCTTGCCATGCACATGTTCGAAGTGCTGCTTTTTTGTCTTAACTTCGGGTGATGGTATTTCTTCCGGTGATGGTCTGACATTTACTGAATCAGATTCTGATTTGGCATTCGAGTAGCGATATTGAAGCATCACTGCTAGACTCACTTGCGAAGAGAAACCAGAGTGCACTGAGAGAAGCTGTGTAGTTGTGAGTGCATAAGGAGAGTGAAAACAAGTTCGAAACCTATAATAACCCTTTGTTTTGTCACCGACGAGACGGAAGCAGCTTTGTAAATCTCGGAAATAGGCGATCATTGTGTCACTTGGCACATGCACGTAAGCGGGCGTAATCTCGTACTAGAGAGCAATAAACAAGATCAAGAAATTGGTCACCTTTTGAAAGATTCTGAACCGGAAAGCCATTGACTTTGCAAGCACAAGTGAGAACTGGCTGAAGAAAAAAGCCGAAACTAGTCGGCACACTGCCGTGTTCAAGCATTTAAAAAAATAAAGAAAATATTTTCTGTATTCACATAGTGTGGCAGCACGTGACAAGTAAAAGAAAGGATCTTTAAAGGCACGTGTTTTAAATATATACCCCTTTTACTGTCTTGAAAGATGACATACGTGTTATGCCTTCGACCCTAAAGGGTTAAAATTTTACAAACCTTACAGTAACTAGTTTTGTGATTTAGCCACGTTTCCCCACTAGTAACATTTTTTTATCTTGTCAGCTTATCTACACCGGCTATATGCTCTTTGGACACACTTTGCCTTTGTGCCAATAAGCACCACACACATCATCTTTCGTTTCGTATTCTTCTTCCCTTACGTTCTAGCTTTTTGCCAAATCTATTTTGTTTTCAAGGGTAGGAAGGCACCATTAATTTCTTTCATGAACTGAATTAGGAGCAATGTTGCTGCCTAATATTTACGTAAGGTTTTTTCGTTGCAACAGTGTTCAATAACTGTTTCATTCGTAGATGGAGCTACTGCAGGAGTTCTATGAAACAACCCTCGAGGCCCTGAAAGATGCAAAGAATGATAGACTGTGGTTCAAGACGAACACAAAGCTGGGGAAGCTCTACTTTGACCGAAATGAGTTCAACAAACTGGCGAAAATTCTGAAGCAGCTGCACCAGTCATGCCAAGTGAGATATTTACACCTCATATTGGTAGATAAATAAAGTATTATTGATTTATAATAAGTGCGCTATTGCACTCAGTTTGTGGGTTGATCCTCACCACTCGTTATACCCAATAAAATGGGAATTTGAGTAGGACCACTATGGTTTTGAATAAGAAGACCTAATTGAACTGCTGGGCTTCTTGAAAATTATTGCACAGAAGCCATATTCAATCTGCAGTGTCAAGTCACTGAGGCGTGTAAATGTGGCTTTGATAGTATGTGGGAGCAATGTTGCATACCATGCACCATCCACCCTGATCAGAATTCAGAGATTCAGTTGGAATTATGATGCGTCGTAGAGCTCATATGCCGCATACAATCAAACATGCTTTGGTGTCATGTTTCATAGTCAAGAGGCCATCTATCATGTGAAACTGGCAATCGCATTGCAGTCTTGATACAGTCTGGTGAGAGCCTGTGTTCCACTCGTTAAATGAGTGTTCACGGTTCTTTTTTTTTTTTGTGTGTGTGTGTGTGTGGCAGACCGACGACGGATGTGATGACCTGAAGAAGGGGACTCAGTTATTGGAGATTTATGCGCTGGAGATCCAAATGTACACGGCCCAGAAGAACAACAAGAAACTGAAGAAGCTGTACGAGCAGTCGCTGCACATCAAGTCTGCAATCCCGCATCCGCTGATCATGGGTGTGATTCGTGAATGTGGTGGCAAGATGCACTTGCGTGAGGCCGAGTATGAGCGTGCACACACAGACTTCTTTGAAGCATTCAAAAACTATGATGAATCGGGCAGCCCGCGGCGGACCACCTGTCTCAAGTACCTTGTGTTGGCCAACATGCTCATGAAGAGTGGCATCAACCCCTTTGACTCCCAGGAGGCAAAGCCCTACAAAAATGACCCTGAAATTCTTGCCATGACCAACCTTGTCAGGTATGTCACTGTTTGTTGTGTGCTATGCTTGCAGGTTCCCTGCTCTTCGGGAACTTGCAGGGCCATAGTTAAATAATTCTTGCCGTTTAGCGTACACGTGCGCGTGCGTGGCTTTTCTTTGATGGTGTTTGTTATGCGTGAAAGCGGTTTGCGTGGGGATTGACTGTGGCGTATTAACATGAGAGCTGCATTTCATGTCTTTCAGTTTTTTTTTAGCTCTGAACATAATTTTGTCAGTTCTATGGTTGTAAGATTATTGGTTCTTGAAGTAGCCATAACAGCTATCATCATAACACCGAGCACTACTAACTGAATATACCTGGGTAAAATACAGTTGTTTTCTTTTTTTTGGTTCAGTGAGACCATTACACAATGTGCGGCCTTGTATGTGATGGAAAAAACAATTCACAGATGAATGGGATATCTCTAGGGTACACACTCACAGCAATGTAGAACCTCACTCCCTATCTAAATTCTTACTGAGCCTCTGGCAATAGCAGTGACTTATCTTTCAAGAGGAACTACATGATGATGTTTAGAGCGTCTATTTGGTACACAGCAATAATCATCTAGTTTTTTTGTGCTTCCTTTCTCAAAAGTTTTGCACACACTACTTTTCTACACACTACACACTACTTTTAAATAATTTTTATTATTGATGAATTATTTCATAAAATCATATTTTTTCTTCAACTGGCCATGTTATTTGTGATCACTGTTGGAAGAAAAGGGGACTGTGCTAATAGGTGCAGTTGGGATTGTTTATAGTATTGTTGGTTCCCTTGGTCATAAGATGTTTGCGACACTCTAGGTTGAGTACTGCTTGGTTATTGCCAAGGCACCACTGCTTTTTATTCAAAGAAAAATCCAAAAGTAATAAGGGCAGCTTTTTTGTTCTTCTAATTGAGGTGCTTGAAACATTCAAAAACGATATTATTTTATCACCACACTGCTGGTTTTCTTGGACTGCAACGGACCCTCCTTGCACTTTTATTCTTTCTGTATCCACTATTTGCAGCTGTTTAGTCACTTCTTTTTTGGACGTTTGCTAATGCTTGCAGTGTTGAATTGTATCCATGCTGCATTTCGTGATCTACTTTATAATCTCGTTTCTGATTTGGAGCTCACTAGGACAAGGTAATAGGTACTACAGAGAGAATAGGGCATCACTGTTTGTGGGCAAGAGTGTCACAGTGACACACAAGTCACTCTCCTGAGCTCCCAGATCTGATGGTTTTTTTTTAACCTTAGCACAGAAACTCTTGGCTGCTCCAATGTGAGAATGCTTGTTGAATGTCGGATGTTGATGTTCTGTAGAAATTTAAAATGGACAAGTTTATTTGGTATCACAGAATTTCCGTAAGAGGGAATATATGTACTTTCGTGATATCACAAACGACGCAGATATCAATACAGGCTTAAGAAAGCAATGCATTCAGCAGACGTAACAGACATAGTAGCTTGGCCAACTAATTTAAATGATAATGTACAATGTATGCCTAGGTAAGCTGTTTGCTGTTACCCTTCTTACCGCTTAAGCAAAAAAAAAATTCCAGTAATAGACTGGTGTCGCTGATTGCAAATAGCTTAATGGCTAGATTTTACGTTTGATATGTTGCCCCGAGCCATATTAACATGATAGCATTACAAAGCACATTGCAGAAATTGCTGTGTTCGCGTTGGCAGCTTCGGTTATAAGCAGAAAATTGGCATTGCTCATAAGTAGAAAATCCCGGTGGGTGCAAAGAATAAAATTCAGTGTTTCAAGCTTGTATTCAACTCAGGCTTTCTGCATGCCACTCTGGTTTTAAGTGCAGAGCCACATTTGTGCTTGAAACGGCTTTAGGTAAAAGCCTTATACCCCTGTCACACAGCCACCACCAAAGTCTGTGTATGCTCCGTCCTTATACTCCGTCAAAGTGAATCTCCCCTTGGGAGTTCGACGGAGATGGAGTTGTGCCAGTGTCACACGGCAATGACAAGATTTTAATAGTTGCCGCAAGGGGCTCAGGTGGCTCTGCTTGATTTTTGCATAAATATCCGAATTTCATTTCTAGTTGTTTTCCTTGTGAATCTTCGTTATGCAGTTTTTACAAAAACACCCTATTAAGTAGGTCTGAAGCAAACAAAGCATTAAATATTTCAAATGAAAACAAATTCGCTAAATGTATCGATGCTGGAAGCGAGGCTGGCCACCTTGTGCCCCTTAAAATAATTATTTGCATTTGCACACTCTACAATTAGTTGTGTTTCTTTGCTTCGTGAGCGCACATTTTGTCTTCTGTATAATTGGCTGTGTCTTCCGCTGGCGACGATGATGCAGCGCTGTCAGTCATTCCTCTCACGAGCTAACGCAGACACGGCTGCAAATGTACGCACAGAGGAAATATCTCGGCTCGACTTGTGAGGCACAGTGCGGAGGGCATAGGTGTAAAATGTAGCTGCACTTTGGCGCGCGCGCGTGCATGTGTGTGTGTGTGTGTGTGTGTGTGTGTGTGTGTGTGTGTGTGTGTGTGTGTGTGTGTGTGTGTGAGAGAGAGAGAGAGAGAGAGAGAGAGAGAGAGAGAGAGAAAAGAAACACAGGTTGTGAATGAGTACTGCAACGAAAGAACATTTTAATATTGCCAAAATGTAGTATTGTTTTCAATGCAGCAATTAAGTGCTTGGAATTTTTTTGCTGACCTGTAGACTACTGGGGACGAGAGTACCTCGTTCCGCTGCAAAGGGAGATGGCCGAATATCCTTTGCAAAATGCTCTGTTTACCTTCGTTTGCGTAAGGGTCGCCGCAGGACACGGACCGCATCTCCCTTGTCGTAAGGACGAAGGAGTTAAGCGGTGTTTGCGGGTGCCCATGTGACAAGGGTATTATACAGACGTCATGTAGTGCAAGGTGCCGCATTAAAAAAATGGAATATTGCATAGCAGAGGCATAGCACCAGACATCACTCTGGGATTTACACGAGTAGGTGGTTTAAGGGCCAACCCATTGCAAAGTGCCTGGGCATATTGGATCATCATAATCAGCAAGCGCAACAACAGTGTGCAGCTGTGAAGGTGCTCGTCCCTTTACGAACTTCTTGTGGGTACTACATTAATTTTGAAAATGAACTATAATGGGCACTTCGCAACAGTACTTTCATTAGGCATTCTAGAAAATTTTAGAGAAGCCAGCCTTACATGCACTGTTGTTTGCTTCCTCGTGGCACTGTTGTCGTGTCCACCGAGAAGCAAAGTTTGGCAAGCGAATGAGAAGGTGACACAAACGGGGCCCCGATTACACTACCGGGTCCCACTTTGAAAGCTGGAGCTCAAGTGTCCTCCAAGTTTTTATTCCGATAGTGGTCATATGAATAGTCTTGTCAAGTTTTTGCCACCGCTGCCATCATGACCCGTATAAAGGTCAAATCAAAAAAATCTCCCCGTACACTGTACTTTCTACCCACAAGTAATAGTATGCGAGTGTGGGTGATGAATGCAGCTGAAGTACAATTCAAATGGGTTGGCCCACTTCTGTCATTTGCATGCGTTAAGATCCTTCAGAAGGGTTTCAACTTGAACTTGTTGGTGATTCATCTCCATGGTACTGATGTGCTTGAAAGACAGGGACACGAGAATGAACACTACTTGTGTGCTCCTTGTGTCCCTGGCTTATGTGTACATCAGTTCCCATCAAGATAAGATCCTCTTGGCTGTTAGACTTGCCGTGAAATGCTCAGGCAGAGAGGAATGCTCCACCTGTTTTTAACGAGCATGAAAAGGGGGAGGGTGGTTGCTCAAGCAGCAACTGTGAACTTTGGTTTTAAAGGCGCTGTTGCCACTGCTGGGTTGCATGCTATTTCCCTATCTAGGCAACTATCAGCAGGCAGCTGGGATACCCTTCTGAATGCTGCACTTTCAATGCGAAGAGACTGTGTGAAGAGTGCCCCGGAAGCAGCCCTATTCTTTCACACTAGCGTTTTGTCGTGTTGCGTGAGATCGGACCCAAAAGTGTTGGTTGCTAGTCTTACTTAATGTAACTTTACTATTTATTGCTATTACATTCTTTGCTTGACTCTTGCTATGAAATTGAGGCTTTTTTATGAGGGGGGACTTGATAATTCAATCAATATATTAAGCTCCTCCTGAGTTGGAATGATCGAGAGCCTACTGTATGTTTAATTATAGATATCCACTCCCGTGTTGTTTTGCACATGTGTGTGGATGACATGATAAGTTGTGCCCCTGCCCTCTCTAATTTTACTGGAGGTTTTGCAAACACAATGTTATATTTGCAGTGCTTACCAAAATAATGACATCAGCGAGTTCGAGTTAATATTGAAGACCAACAGGAAAAACATCATGGATGACCCTTTTATCAGAGAGCACATTGAAGGTAAGTGAAAGCATTACTAAAGCTTACCTGCACTACGATTGCACTTGCTTTTACAGCAATTTAATTTTGCTTTTTCTACCCCCACAGATCTGCTTAGGAACATTAGAACACAAGTCTTAATAAAGCTCATCACACCTTATACCAGGATTCACATACCTTTCATATCAAAGGTGAGTTATCTGCATTCATTGCTTTTCTATGTGTGGCCGTGATTATGTGAATTTGTCACACTCATATATTTTTTGTGTTCTTTTCTTACCAGGAACTCAACATAGACTCAAGTGAAGTGGAAAATCTTCTAGTATCTTGTATTTTGGACAGGTGAGGTTCTGGTCCTCGTTTCCTTTATCTATTAGGCAGTCATGT
Organism: Rhipicephalus microplus; assembly: GCF_043290135.1. Taxonomy (NCBI): domain Eukaryota; kingdom Metazoa; phylum Arthropoda; class Arachnida; order Ixodida; family Ixodidae; genus Rhipicephalus; species Rhipicephalus microplus. The sequence continues at coordinate 278,755,859 of NC_134700.1, read as the reverse complement.
GGTATTGTAGTACAGAAAATTAATCTTGCCGTAATCTATAAAATGGTGATTGAGTGTGTTACAATTTTGTGCTGTCTTCATGCATCATTACTGCTAAGACTCTGAATAAGCATTGGCGTGGCACAATTGCTGTATAGGTCTTTGCCTGAAAGGCATGAAGCATTTTAAAGTGGAGAGGCTTAGCTAGTTCCACAGCTATGTAATTCTTTTGTGGAGTCAGTCTTTTTTTTTTTGTTAATGTTATTATTATAGTGCTCAGCATGAAACTGTTATGGCCAGTCTTAAATTGCCTGGGCAGAGTATGTGCACACGTGTGTGTAATGTTTAATATGGAGCCTGCAACACATCATCATTGTGAGCATCATTTGTTGACATTCTCACATGAGGACATTAATTTTTTTTCGGTGTCTCACATGCCTTCAGGTTGTTTGTGCACCTTTTTTTAAGCGCTTGAGAGGTAAAGAAGGCAGTGTCTGTCATATGTTCTGGCCAGGACTGCCAATTCTATAAGTATTAGCTTTTGTTGATACACTTATAACAAACTTATAGATACTCTTGATGGTCTGATTTCACCACTATATTTTTTGCAGCTTAATTGATATCAGGAGATGTTTTATAGAAGATATGGTATGATTATATAATATATGAACAGTATTGTAATACATTATGAAGGGTCATAGGGTAAAATTGAATAACTGGATGAAAGTTATCTTCAAAGCCCATGGCTCAGTACAGTGACTTATGTCTTGTAGCTAGCCATATCTTAACACTTAAGCATTGAAAGCTAATGCTAAGGACAAATCTTTCTCGTCATACAGTTTATTGATCTTTCGGGCTATAAACACATTGTTAAATAATTACTGGTGCAAGAGAGTACTGTTTCTTATCTTTTTTTTTCTCACCTTCTTTTATGACCATTTTGCCATACCACTTGTTCCCCTGCTTTGGAGCAGCATGATCCAGGGTCGCATTGACCAGGTGAACCAGGTTCTTGAGTTGGACAGCAAAGGTCAAGGTGCAGCCCGGTACAATGCACTAGACAAGTGGACAGCACAGCTTGGCACGTTGCACCAGACCATCGTGAACAAGATCATGGCGTAGCACACGCCAGGCCTAGACCACCGCCCCTAAAGCTGTGCGAGCCCATGAGTGCAGTGACTGCAGTGTCTGCCCATGAATGCCTTCTCTGCATGGCGTTCACTTCAAGAGGCAACTTCTAAATCATACCACCGTCGGCTGTGTGACAGCAACATTGTGTGTCTGTCATGCTGGTTCCTCGATTCTTACTGGAAGCTCTGTTAACAGATTTGCACTCGTTTTACGTTGACTTGCAAAGTAGCCATTGGCTGCTGTGGCCCGCACAAATTGCACGTGTGCAAGCGTAATTCGAGTGCTTTTGCAGAAATTGAATCCACCATTTTTGCTCTCTATGGTTGGTTACAGGCATGGCTGTGGTGCATGCCCCCCTCTGTTAGCTGTTATGGGAAGGTATGGAGCGATTTGACTGCAATATAACACCCAACAAAGCACTGCTGATGACTTACCAAATGTCCAACAGTCACCTCTCAGAGAAGCAATACTTAGGCCCAATTCAGTTTGCGCCTTTCGAGCTTTCTGCATCGCAGTGCTGCAAAGAGCATGTGGAGATGCTTTGTGAACAGAGCTGTGCGTCTGCAGCTATGTATGGCTTTCAGTTGTGCGTAACACGCGTGAACAATGATAGAATGTGCCCAGATGTGATGAGCGGCTTGAGGACACAAATTATAAATGCTAGCTCACGTAGTGACGAAAATTCTTTTGTCCTTTTTCAAGCTTCTCTTTTTTTTTCCAATTTTCCCCAGCCAGAGCATACTAGCATATTTTCTTAAGGTGAAACAAGTGTAGAGCACTTGTTTTAAGCTAATTGAGCCACTTTTTAAACTGTGCAGTTTAACTTGAAAGCATTGGCATCCAGTGTTCACATGTTCGTGTTTTGTGGATAGCATTTTCCTTCCGATGTGTTTCTGGTCCTGTCTTGTACATAACAGTTTGCCAACAGGACAGCAGAAACTTTCGATGGTCCTGACCTGTTGGCAGTGCGCGCCTCTTTCTGTGCTATTTAAGAGTGAGTGATAGACTGCTTGGGTTTGTAAAATAAACGCTGTGCCAGAGAGTTTTGACAAAATGTTGTCCTGTGTTTCCTTTTTCAAAATAAGTAGGCATGTGTGTGTGCTGACAATGAACTTTATTATTTTGGTTGTGTAAACTGCAAACAGCCCGTCTGCTGCAAATAATTCAATTGGTATTTCTTGATACCAAAGTGTATCTTCGCTTTAAACTCAGTTTTAAATGGTGTCTTGATGTGAAGAGGTTGACTTAACCTGTAACACAAAAACCACTTGTTAACATTAACGGAGCACCTTGACCAAGATATATTTAGAGGGACATAACAGAAACAGTGTCTAGGTTTAGATTGACAAACTGCATTTTAAGGACATAATGTCAAATGTTTCACTATCATAAGTTCATTATTAGCAGAGAAAATCAAGGTTAAAGCTTCATTTTTAAATTTCATTCCAAAATCTCTGTGCGTGAGAAAAAATTTCGAAGTGAGTGAGTGAACAACTTTTATCAACCCCCTGCAGGTTACCGGGCTGGGTACTTGCCTGAGAGTCGGCCGAGAGACCATGTCTCTCCACAGCTTCCATGTCCTGTTGGATCGCCCAGAGTTTATTGTGTGGTCCTGAGCTTAGCAGCTCAGGACTAAATTTCAAAATTTATTTTTGGTTTTGTGATATTGGCTAGAATGAGATTTTCTGAAACATAACGCTAGGTCTATGACGCAAAGATTACAATGTACTTCATTTTTAGGGAATAAAAGCTACGTAGGACCTTTTAGACGCCCTAAAAATCTATGACATCATCGTTTGGTGCAGGAATATAAAGGTAGCATACCTACCCACATTTTTATGGCACGCATATTTGTCTCCCTTTCACCAGGATCATATTTTTGCACTTCATGCCTAGATATCATGTGCCTGAAAAGTCTGGAACATTCTGTAGGTGTTTTCACTGCATGCGTGATTCTATGAAATGGCATAATGACGATTGGGGGGGGGGGGGGGGGGGCGGGTCAGTGCTGCTTTATTACGGCCATTGCCTACATGTTAGGTAGGATGGTTTTGTGCAGTCACTAGGTCTACATAGCACAAGAATGGTCTTGCCAGCTTAGCTCATAGTCAAAGTCAGTTTTCACTTATTTGGAAACGTTTCAGCCACTTCACAGTAAACTTTTGCTTACTGTTGAAGTATAGTTTTGATTTAGGCTCTTAAACGTGATTTTTTTTATTTCACTTGCGATGAATAGTGAAAGAAGTTTAGAACATTTAAGAAATGCTGACATACTTGAGGCCTAATCACACGGAAGTAGAACTAATGTAACTTTGGGTGTTTTACTGAAACATTTCTTTTGGGCAGCTTACAAACCCATCTCAATTCGTGCTTGTGGTCTTTGTACCAACTTAAACTGGCATACTATGATGGCGATTCAATGTAACACAATACGGTACATTCATTTGGTGATGTTCCTTTGTTTCATTAATGTGATGGTGGTATATGAAGTAATCAGCTATTATAACATATATCCAGTAATGAAGAGAGTGCTTCTGCTGTAGCAGGGTCGTTATGACATTGCACTGGTGAACGTAGGTGTGCTTCATACTGGCGTAAAAGGTGAATTTTGCTGAGCACGAAATGCAAGCAAACACTTTATAATTTTGTATGCATGTTGGACTTAATAAGGTCAAATTTGACCGATCTCGCTATTAGGTGTGCCAATCATTTTAATATTGTGGGTTGTAAAATTCCATTGTGATCATAGTGACACATATTCATTTACCACCTTTGTACTGTCTGTTGATGATACTCTATTTTGAAATGAACTAAACTGTACCTAGTTAAGTGTTCAGCAGTCACTTTTCGTGAATATTCTGTGGGAAATATTCTAATTGGCGATACTGAAAGACTAAAGTGACAACGTGCATTGCACATTCGGTACTGCTAGTCTTGCCTCATAATCAACAAGAAAACATTACTGGAGAATATTTCTCTATTATACATTGAAGGAGCTCCCGAGATAAATCCATCTTATTAAGTTTCATGGGCCCAATACCAGGCATTGTTGCCAGTATTGGTTAACCGCTAGAAGATCCAAATTGGCGTCTCAGAAGGGCTTTACTAAAAGTTTTCAGATCTGTTCATTATTGGACATCCCAGAAGAAATCCAAAAGTCCCGTTACCATGCCCCCGGGAAGGGGAGCTTTAGCGACATATGCTTTATTCTCCCATTTCGTTGAGTTCTCTCCTGTGCCAGAGGAAAATGAGCACGTTGTGTTGACGTGACGAAACTGGGTCTCTTTTCTGCTACTGGTGCCCTTTCGTTGACGGCACTGCGCTCCAGTTTGGATTAAAAACGAGTCGCATGACATGGTTGCGATGTTCTATAAACGGTCTGGATTCGCGTGAGGGTTATCCCAAACCGGGCGTGGAAGCTGTATCTCGTATTTAGTAAATTGCCCTTTCAAAACCGAGAGCACCTCTCTTCACACGAGGAAACGTCTCGTAAGCGAGAAAATGCAGGTGACGACACTTAGGCGAAGTTCCCTCGACTCGTGATGGCATATATATTCACGCCTTTTGCTCGACAGTCTAATACGTAGTTTTCAATGAGAAAAAAAAAAATGAAGTACATTGGCTTAGGAAATCTAAGAGACTTCTTTCTCAGTGCGGCCAGAACGCAAGAACGAAACAACAGAAATGAATGACCGAAACTAGAAAAATATATGGACCATCTCTTTGAAAGGAACCCTGATAGAATGCGACGCAACAGCGGTGCGCATGGCGTTGACCCGGTTGAAACGGATGTCGACGCTGGTGCTGGAAGAACGATTTGAAGCGAAACTCAGCGTAGCGTTTACTCCAGTAAACGTTCGTTTGAGACGCAGAGACACGTGTGGCGAGTTGGGTTTCGTGAAAGTGTGGTCGAGCGTTGCGGGCGGTGGGGAGGGTGTAGCGAGAGAGAAGTTAGTTGCGAGCGGGAGAAGGAGTCGGTAGTGGCGAGGGTGCTACGGGTGAAGAAGACAGGGACATTAGCGCGCACCTGCGAGGAGAGCGTGATGTGAACACCCAGCTGCGTCGTGACCATGGGCGTGACTTACTTTCACCGTTTCAACATCCACGGCGAGGAGAACGCGTTGCGGGGCGTTCGTACGGACGCACGTGCGTACGGCGTTACACTCGTGAGTCAAAGGGCTGCTTCGCGTCTAAAAACGACTCGGTTTGTACGTACAAATTGAAAACGGAACTACCGTTTTTTGCAACCGCCGCGCGGGAAACCGCAGTCGTGGTGACACGGTAATCAATACTTACTGCTGGCCGAAGGCACGCGGCTAAAGCAGCGGTTATTAAAGTTATTAAAGGCAACAAAGACGTAAAAAAGGCTAGAAACGTTTTGGCGTTCCTGTCGAAAAAATAAAATCCAGTAACACGTTCCTGTCGTTCTGCGTACTTTGGCTTTACTTTGGCATTAAGTTTTCAGTTCGTCTCAAGCGAAACTTCGTCCCGCGCTTTCCCGGCAGCCAGCTGCGCCGTCCCGTCCCTTCGCGTGTACCAGGAAGACATGCGCGAATTCTTTTGAGAGAAATAGGTTTTGCTAGTTGTTTTCATGACGCAAAATTTCTGGACATACGAGGTGATACCGCTTTTTGAGACCTTCTACTGTAGTAGGGAAACTCTACCCTCGTGTGTTCGGCCGCTCCAAGTCATTATAAGAAAGCAACTCCGCCGTTAACGACCCCTCCCCGCCCACTGTTCTTGCTATGTTTTTTTTTAATTTTTTATGGTGCAAAAAATGGGGTGGATCAAACAACGCGGCCTCCCCTCCCCCGGAGAACGCCTGATTTAGTTAAAATGTCCGAATTCCTCCTATATGGCATCCCTCATAATCATGAATATCGTGGTTTTGACACGTAAAACCCCAGATATTACTACTGATCAACAGCATTTTAAGACCATGCTCAACCAGCACTACACTAGCATGAACCATGAACTACTGATTGTAAATAGAAGAGTATACGTGCACAAGTTACCTCCTCGCATTGTCCTTTATCTTCCGCAGAACTTGGCGGAGCAGTAACTTTCTTGAGTTATTCCCGTGAGTCTGCATCAAAAGCGGACTCAATCAGAAAGAAACCATTGTGCAAAAATACCGACTCATACAAGGCGCAAAAAAGACGAGAAAGGACGGTACCTCACTAACCGCGTCACTATACATCATAAACTAATGCATCACTAACCGTCATCACTAACCTGTTACTTATGAAATATATATACTTCTACGTACCAGTGACATCGGGATGATCAGTATCGGTGGTGCTGCTCGCTTAACCATTTGGAAGTATATCTGACTCTACTCCTTCGAGTGTGTATTTTTCCCGTAACAATATAATTAATCTCGGTGGATAATGTGCTGAAACGCATACGGAAGAAGGGAAGTATGATCATCATGAGCTTCCGAAAGGAGGCGGAATGGAGGGGGGGGGCAGTTGACCCCCCTCTTCTTGGAATGTCGGATGATATTTACGCACTAACGGCACTGAGTTCTGGTATATGTATACATGTGTGAAATGGCATTTAGGATTGCGAGCCGGCGTCTCCCGTTACGAGTAATCTTGCTGCCTAGGCTTTTGCGAGAAACTTTTGATGGGGGGAGGGGGTTCATCTTAATATATGTGCGAGCACGTGTTTGTATGCGTGCGTGTATGTGCAAAAAAAAAGATGCACATATGCAACACATACAAAATTGAAAAACTTCGAGGTTTTGAACCCCACCCCATCAGTATAATGCCCCTGACACACGGGCACCCTGAAGTCCTTTAGACAAGGGGACATCTTTCGGAAAGGCGTTCGGGCGCAGTGACACACGACAAAGGAGTAACTCCTTTCCGGCCAAGATCCTTTTCGCAAAAGCAGATCCCGCATCTACTTTTCTGGCAGGAAGGGAGTACTCTCGCATACAGTGTGTATAATTTATCAATAGAAGAAAACGTGTCGCAACACTGTGGTGCCCTGTCAGTATTTTTTTTTTGTGCTGAGAAAATTTTTTTTCATTTTCAGCAGCAGTGTGATTTGTTAAAAAGTGAAGGCCTATAGTCTGTCCATACTCTCAAATGCCTGCATTACGTCACTAGCACGATCATGTTAGGGTTGGCAGCGGCAGTTGCTGTGTGGGCGACAAGAGTCAGGCCCACCTCAACTGTTGCTTTATCTCTGTCTCTGCGCTGAGAAATCGCAGGACCACGACGAAACGCGACACGTCGTCACTGACCCAGCTGGACGCAGCCATGTAAAAAGCACGACAAAATACAAAAACAGCAAAACACCGACTGTTCATAGTTGCCAGACGAACTTAAGTTGCTGCTAAAAACGCAAAAAAAAAAGCGAAAGAAAATTACAGGTATGCACATTATAAGCCACCAGACAATAAAAAAAAAACGGTTTTTTTCTCCGGCGTCGCTGAATGTGATGTACAAGCGCAGATTCTTTTTAATATTTCCAATCTTGCTGCTTCCACAAACAGCGCCATTTTTTCTGCAGCGTTCTTTTGAGGCACCGCCTAAAGCAGTAGTCCGGTGCCGTGTGTCATCAGCACCACTCCTTTCTGCAAATGGTCCCCTTAGGCGACAAAAGGGGTTTACTTCAAAGTACTTTACTTTTTCCCGTGTGTCACGGGTATTAGATAAATATACATAACACCTTACACCGCGCCTCAACTTAAAAAAACACACGCACATAGAACACGAGCTGCACTCGTGTTTGCTTCGTGTCTTGGGCATTTCGCGCAGTTTAAGAATGTTTAACAGCAATGAACCAACTATAGGTCTGCCAGGACGTACTACTGAGCTTAAACTAAAATGTATTCTGGTTACATGACTAATTTTTTTACGTACCGCAGCTTGTGCGGGTGGACACCGTGTCATCGGTATCCGAGTCAGTCTCAGCCAGTTGCTCCACGACTGCGGCCAGTTGAGTCGCTTCCGCCAGCAGAGATTGAGTTCGCCTGAAAGGACATCGTGATGGAGGAAGCAATAACCTGGCTTTGCAACGCCATCATCGTTCAACAGTCAAGGGTTCTTGACTGTTGTTGATTGTAAGCTGCACGGGATAAAAATTACAGCGTATCCATGGATGAGTGGGGTGGAGCGTCTGTCTGTCTGTCTGTCTGTCTGTCTGCCTGTCTGTCTGTCTGTCTGTCTGTCTGTCTGTCTGTCTGTCTGTCTGTCTGTCTGTCTGTCTCTCTCTCCGTCCGTCCGTCCGTCCGTCCGTCCATCCGCCATTCTATGAAACTTCTATCAAACTGAACCACATGCAACGTAAAGTCTCTGAAAAAAGCTGAAGTACCGCCAACCGCTCCCCTTCGCCTCTACTTCCTCTCCCAGCAACCACAGCAGCGCCTCTGAGTGTACACCAGGAAACTACGAATGCGAAAGCACACGGGTGCACTGGATGTGCCAGACGCTTGGGCAGCTCGGGCACTGCTGCGCCGTGTGTTCATCGAGCGGCCGTGCCTCGGGTATGCTGAAAGGGTACGCCGGTGGCGTCTGTTAGAGGAGCGCGCGCTCTCGAAACTGAACAAACAATATGGCGTTTGCGCTACCTTCACAAAAGCTAGTGCGTCATGCTGCAGATTTCTAGAACTGCCGAGTTTACATAGACACCAGTGGCGCTGCCATCGAGAGCGTCAACGCTAAGCGCGTCTGCACGAAAACGGTGGGCTATCGCGTTGAGTATCGCGTGCTTGCGGTGATGTTTTTTGCCACCACGTGCCACTTGCTTATATACATGTCACATCGTCGTATTTGACGTTACTTTTCTTTTTTTTTCTTTCTCAATCACTCTTTCGGTGCATCGCCTAAAACCTCGAGCAGCGCCCATATTAACTCTAAAAGACAGATGAGCACACGCCCATCTTTGCGGCCAGGAGCCATACAGCCCCTCAACTAGAGTTATGAAGCGTGGAAACTTGGACAAGTTGGTAGAACTTAACTGAATCTAGGAACAGCGCAATGTAGACGTAGTTACTGTGTAACTACGGAAGCTGTCCTTGTTTTTTCGCTTCCGTAGTTGCGCAGTAACTACTTCTAGGTTTCGCCTTTCCTACATCCAGTCAACTAGAGTCGTTTACCATCTGCTATGCATGCGAGGGGAGAGGGGCGTGTACATTGACACGAATGGTGCTAATTTAGATTTTTTTCCGGGGACTTTGACGCAATGCGCGCCTCCACGCTTCTAGTGATCACTCCACGTACTGCAATCACAGAACACTTATATACTACCATGCTGCAATGATGCTGCTAAATGCTGCGACAGTGCAGCGCCATGTAGTGAAGATTGCGAGAAGTAAGGGGTGGCTACTACAATAAAGGGACTGAGCCACAGCGTAAGAAGCTTTGCCCCTAAAAAAAAAAAAACCTAATCTTGCATTTCTTTGTTGATATTGTCGGTCGCTTCCACTTTGTGATCTGCGCTGCTTTACTTTGTGCGTGGGTTCCACGGTGAGAGAATAGACTGTGAGGGGCGATCCAAGGAGTGTTTTGCGTGTCTCACTGTTGTAGATACTACGACTATGTTGTGGCAACCACGGCTATTTCTTTGTGTATTGTTAACGCTTCCAGACTGGGTGACGAGACCCATCGTACTTTTCATCAGACACCACCCAAGCCCCGCCGCGGTGGCCTAGGGGCTAAGGCACTTGGCTGCTGACCCGGCGGGATCGAATCCGCGCTGCGGCGGCTGCATTTCTGATGGAGGCGGAAATGTCGTAGGCCCGTGTGCTCAGATTCGGGTGCATGTTAAAGAACCCAGGTAATCGAAATTTCCGAAGCCCTCCATACGGCGTCTCTCATAATCATATGATGGTTTCGGGATGTTAAACCCCACAAATCAATCAATCAATCAGACAACCCAAGCTGTAGTGGAGGGCATTCAAGAAGGAGCAAACGTACAGCGAGCAGACTGGAATTTCGTTTTGACTACACGAGCAACATCAAAAAAGATTTTACAGGTGTCAGCGTATGTGACAGCGTACGTAGAATGCCCTGAAGAAGCGCCCTTAGGAACGCCCTCAAGAAGTTTAAAATAGAGGAAACCTTGTTTACAATTCAATATCAGCTGTCAATACACTTGTGCACAACTTTGTTGTTGTGGAACAACTTGCAACAAAGCCTGAGATTTAAAAGTCCAATAGGCATGCAAAGCCACATAGTCGCGGAATTGTCGCTGGACTTGCTTGCAGGTGAAGACTTCATAAAGTTTGATTACTGTGGCCATGGACACGATAGCGAACTAGTGATTTAGCATTCACCGTGGGGCAGAAGAACTGTTTGCTAAAAAGTTTGTCTTGATACTTCAGTGACAATAACAAGGGAGCAAGAGGGTAAATACAAGTCCAGAAAAAGGAAACTCGACACGCTGGCTGATGAACGAGTGCACGAGTGCTTGGAATGGAGAAAAAAACTGACTAAAGCAAAATGACCTGTGTACGCTTTCAATCATCCGTAGTATTTTTTTTTCAAGCATAAGAATGTTTATCACTGAACTAACAAGAGTTTTAATCGACAAAAGCTCATTCACTATCGAGCTTGAACGAGTCGAAGCGTCGGTCTACTGATAACATGTTTCGGTGGCTAGAAGGGCCATAGACACGTCCCGCGATGAGCTCCTTGGCTAAGATCGCCTATACCCGTGGCTTGTTAGATTGAACGCCACTGCCCAACTAGAGGAAAACGCAACGTGGGTTGTGTTAGATTGACAGTTGTGTGTTCCCTCTTGGCCAGCCATGATTTTAGGTGCGAAGCTCCTTATAGCGGCACCCGTTCGTTCTTGAAGTCGTAATAGTAGTGTGTAACCAGTCTTACATTTTGACCTCCAAAGTGGTGCCGGGGGAAGATTTCTTCTGTGCGTTGTTGAACAATAAAAAATTCGCAGCGTGCGCGTTAACTAAAAGCCGAATTCTCTGTCTCTCATTCCCCTTTCGCAGTGATTGGCATGTACATTGAGCACTATCTGACAAGAAAGGGTTGCTACGTCATACTCGCTGGGCGTAACCTCCTTGGTTTTAGAAAGGTTTAGCGAGCGTTGGGCCGCAGTGCCATGAATACAGTGAACTAGTATAGGCACCCTCCGATGGAGGCGGAAATGTTGTTGGCCCGTGTGCTCAGATTTGGGTGCACGTTAAAGAACACCAGGGGGTCGAAATTTCCGGAGCCCTCCACTACGGCGTCTCTCATAATCATATGGTGGTTTTGGGACGTTAAACCTCACATATCAATCAATTAGTATAGGCACCCGAAAGTGGACCAGAGGTCGTGACGAAGCATTTTTGGGACGCCTCAGCATTGTTGGTACCGACCGCCAGGGATACTAAGAAAATGAAAAACTCGCAGAACACAGAGACACGCTTAAGCGTCAGTGCCCTTTTTGGGACGCTTTCAAAGAACGCTTCCTGGGCGCTTATATAATCAGTCGTGAACCCTCTGCTCACAACTAAAAAAGAAAATGATATGCACGTCCAATTTTGCTGGGTGTTCTCGCTATAGGCAACTCATTGGAAGACTCGTTTTTGCTGCGCCTACTCGCTAGGCTGCGTGTTGTGGCGTTACCATCAGATCTCGTAAACTGCATTGCCGGGTGCCAATATACCATGAACTCGAGGTGGTCAAAGGTGGGAAGTAGACACGAAGCGCAAGCCGTAAGAAAGTGTGCGTGTGCCTCCTCTCGTTCAGTCCTTGGAATGTCCGCTGGATGGCGGTGCTTCTATATGAGGAATATATCATGAAAAGATGTGAGATGGTGGTACTTGGAGTGTTGAATAGGTGGACGAACGGACACACTGACAAATGTATGGACGGACGCACGGATGGCTGCACGGACGGATGGACGCATGGACGGACGCAGGAGCGGATGCATGGACGAAATCAGGGACGGACGCACAGATGGACGCGCGGACGCACGAACAGACGCATGGACAGGCGGATGGACGCACGGGCGGCCACACAGACGCACACATGGACGGAATGTTGCTTCGCCCCACTCTCCATCATGCACTCCGAGGATATTCTGCCATTTTTTTTTTCTCGGGAAGAGCCAGAGCGCATACGCGAACGTGGAGTTACGTCCAAGCCGTAGATTATTCACTATATATAGAAACGACGTGTTGATGGAATTAATCGTGAATGTCATGGTCGTGATGTAGATCATGTATTTACCTGGAGCACCGTGAAAACGCAGTGGTAGATATAAAAGACGCGTTTTTAAAGCCTGCTAAAACTTCTAAAGGAAAAAAAAGTGACCGTGGTGCAGTGAATAGTGTGCCCGGTTCTTTATTGACTGCCTGGTACACCTCTATACCAACTCCTGGCTCGAATAACAGTTTTATAGGCGTAGTTCGAATGTACTGCCATATTTATGCATGCAGAGGAATTGCTACTTACTGTCTGAAAAGCTTGCAGGACAGAAGAGCTTCGTACAGCTCACCCTCCAGTTTTGAAACCTTCGCCTCCTCGGCAATAGCGCCTGTACCAAGAAGAACGGGGTATTATTATTATTATTATTATTATTATTATTATTATTATTATTATTATTATTATTATTATTATTGTTGTTGTTGTTGTTGTTGTTGTTGTTGTGATATCACATTTGTACTGACTTGGGCAAGCAAACTCCCCGTACTGCAAATAGCTATGATTTCGTTTTCTTTAGGCACTTACATTCCTTCAGCGTTTGTTCCGGCGTCGCAATCGCGTTATCAGCTTCTTTTGGTGTCATTGGAAAACTGTCGTAAGTCGTCTTCTTCTCTATAAGTTCTGAAAACATTCAGGCGAATAGCAAATTGAAGTAGTTGGGGAAGCGGCTTATCCGAACCTCTAAAATACCTCTTACCTCTTTCCATCTTGAGCTGTAAAAAAAAGCGCGACGCAATGTTTAATAATCTCCTTTGTTCAAACAAAGTGGCCATTTAGTTTCAATCTTACCTTGTCCAATCTTACTTCCATCTCGACTTGTTCCACATTTTCCAAAGTCTTTCGTTGCAATCGCCTTAGTTCCTCGTTGATATCCCTTCCATCGTAGTCTAAACTAGACGATCCCTGAAAACAAATCAAGCGTGTGCGCTTCAACGAGTGCCATCATATATAGCACCTATTTCTTCAGAAGGAAAAAAAAAAAGAGGTGGTGCTGGCTCTGTATCACTTTAAAATGCCTAGAAAGCAATCAACAAAGTGGTTAAGGAGGCTATAATAAAGTACCACTTACGCTTAAGGAGCTCTGTGACATTCTCAGTCAAGCGTGATTGCGGCGCGACAACAGGGAAACTCTGTGAAGCGGTGAGAGCGCCGAAGTGGTCTTAGCAGGTGAACCCAGGAACGCGTCGTCTGTTTCTTGTTCGAATAATATTTTAGCGCTACCGTTGGTAAGAACCGTTTTTATTGTTTTAATTAAAAACAAATCTGTCCCGATGTCGGCTATTTGAAAGCATTTTGCTTTTTCAATTAAGTGCACATTACTTCGCTATTCCAACGAAGGGACATGGTAACGAGAGTATGCTCTCTGTAGCAGACGAACATTTAGCGTTGTGTGCAGACGACACTTCTTTCGGGGTCGTGAGTCAGGCTTTGTCTTTGCGCCTTGAAATGAGCATCAAAAAGGACTTGAATTTTCTTGTATCAGCTAAGAAACCTTTTTAACTTTCTTGTTTAGTTACCATAAACGTGCAGTCCTAATAACGGCGTCTGTAGAGTACTTTTTTGGTATAATGATTCGAGATACTCGAGGCATGTGGTTGAACAACTGGTCGCTAAATGGGATATTGACTCTGATTTGGGTGTTCGAGTCAAAATGACGCCGATATGACATGATATATAGACTCTGAAAGCGAAAGTACAAGCATTAAATAATCCTAAATTTCGCGTTTCTATCCGTGAGTGCTGTACATGTGCACATGTACTATTCCTGGTGACAATTTTTTCCCAGTTGAAAAATGCTTGAGTTGTCAAACGGAATTTTTCTAACATCATAGCTGATTCAACAGTGAAATAATGCTGGCTCCAATCTCACTGTGCGCAGTTAGGCGAGCATGTAATGACGTTGTACATTCAGGAACACCAGCCATAACTCTGAAATGTACGAGATGCTCTTATTCCGCAAATCGAAACGTCGTTACACTGTGTGTTCTGTGTGCTTTTCTGGAAGTAAGGTTTGTCCAATGATAATTTCACCCTATAACTAACAATTTATTCACTGTATTGTTCATTGTCGCTACAACGTGACCGTCTCATTCCATAATCGCAAACACCTATACCTTCACCGCAATACGCCTTCGTATTGCCGTGAGGCTATTTGTTATGCCATAATAAAAATAATATAGGCAAAAGAAGGCTTAAGAAAATTACCACATGTTATAAAGATTATGTGGCGCCTTTGTTCCAAGGCATACTTAATGAAGGCACGAAAAGCTTACGCAGTACGCTCGTGCATATTACCGTTTTTTTTTTTTTTCACCTTCAGTCCTTAACGCATTGTATATGCTTATTTGCGTTACACAACTGATCTGCAGTGAAGCCACTGCAAATGAGTACAAGATACATCGAGAAGAGCAACGCAAAGTTTAGAAAATGCCTGCACCTCCCTGAACGGAATCGTGAGAAATGCGAATACATTGCTTAGCGCCCATGACAGTGTTTCGACGCGAGAACCCAGTGTTAGAAGAATGTTTTCTTTATTTCTTTAGGGCCGAAGCTCCCGAAGGCTTGGGCTGAGCGTTGGTTAGTGGTTCGTAAGGAAAAGGAAGAAGGCACCTAATTTCTGTCTGCCTATAGGCGACACGCCGCAGTGCCTTATAGGGGAGGGGGAAGGAGGGATTAAAGAGTAGAAGGAAATAGGTGAGCAACCCGTCGTAATCGTATATAGCCACCTCTCGTTAGTTTTTGAACCGGCCGTAGAGGGCGGTGCTTGTATATATAACGAAATCCATATACGCTGAAATATGCAAATAGTACGATACAATAGAGGACGTTACTTGTCGTATGACAAATAATAAAAATAACAGCATATCCATGGAGTTATCAATGAAGATGAGTGGGGCAAAGCGTGCGTAAGTCCGTCCGTGCTTTGGTCCGTCTTTTTGTTCTTGATTCCGTAAATCCGTGCCCAGGGGTCCATCCGTCCATCCGTGCGTCTGTCCATTCGTGCACCCGTTCTTGCGTCCATGCGTTCGTCCTCTCGTGCGTCCATCTGTGCGTCCATCTGTCCATCCCTGTGTTCGTCCATGCGACCGTCCGTCCCTGCGCTCGCCCATGCGTCCGTCCATCTGTCGTGCGTTCGTGTATCCATACTTCCGTGCGTCCATCCTTCCGTTTGTCCGTCATCATTCACTTCGTAGATGTGCTGTGATTTTTTTCTTACACCGTGCAGCCAATAGCGCCGTTCGCCGCACGTGGCGTTTTTCCGTTGCGGGAAACGCGATATGCATTTCTAGCTGTAATAGTTAGCGTACTCGGTTAAAAAAACGCTACACAAACTCTGACAGCACAAACGCTACAAATGCGGTTTGAACGCACTGCATTGAGGCGGCGGCAAGTCACGTGCAAGCCAAGGAGGTGAGGGTTCTGGTTGCTAGGGGCGAGGATAAGCGCGCGCGCCCGCAGCTGTTGCCGACAGCTGCCGACGCCGAAGCGTGACATGGTGGGGGCTCGGCCAGGCCCGTGGCCATAGAGTTTCCTGAAATTAACTAGAGGGGACTCTGGCGCTGCAATCGTTCAGCGAATATGGGAATGATGGGTAGTACACACATTTGCCTAGTCTTCGTACTTGCAGGTGGTGAATCGTACTTCGGGCTTCGTTTAATTTCTGTGTTTCGGTTTTGTTTGAAAGAAAGATTCAACCCTTTTGAACTTTGTGACCCGATTTTGAAAGGTAAGTCTAAAAAAATAAGATGAAGAAGCGCTACCGCTGAACATTTGCTAATATTTCTTTCGTGAGAAAACAGCTCCAAGACACACGAAGCCAAAAGCAGGCCAGAAGTACAAATATTAGACAAATCTGTGTATGCTACCCATCATTCCCGAGCTCGCTGAAGCGCCGTGCGTTGCAGCTCCCATAGACACTAGCGCCACAGTTCCCTCTAGTGTATATTAGGAAACTCTATGCCCGTGGCTTGACGATAGTTATAGCGCGAGAACTCGTGTCCTTCGTGTCTTTCTTCTCTCTGTGCCGTCGTTTTGTTTTCGCGCTACAGCTACCGTCATGCTATACCAACTAGCCCAAGCTGCCACATGTCCGTGGCATGTTGCGAGCTTCTCTTCCTCACTGTGATGCGTCGCTACCATCGAAACGACGACAGCGCATCGCCGGGGACGGCAAACGCAACGCCATCTAAGCCCTTTTTTTTATACGATTTTTGTTACACTTGAAAATATTACGCATAAAAACTGCTTCACAATTAACTTTAAGCATTTATAAGCACAAATAGTGCGAACGCGTGGAATATTGGAAAGTGACCCACTTAAGCTGGCGGAGCGAACTCAAAAACAAACAGTCCAGCCGCACCAGCTGCTCGTGAAAGGCAGGCGGATACGTTGATATTACACACAGAAAGTTTGCCAATTACTGTCAATAAGGTGTTACGACATCTTCAGCTATAGAAGTGCAGTAAAATAGTTGTCAGTAAAATAGTAATTTTTCAAACATTGTACAGCTGCCATTGCAATCCAGACGGCGCTATCATCGCGTCTCTATTGGCATTTCACTCCACTGGCTCGGGCTGCTAAGGGTGCGCGCGCCCGCAGCTGTTGCTATGGGAGAGGACGGTGGACGCATCCCGACGGGCGCCTGACATAGCCCGACTAAGAAATGCGTTCGCATTTAAAACGCGGACAAACAAACGAGTGATGCGCACAACACAGAAGCTTATGTACAATATCACATACAGTGAACAAGCTCTCCAGTTCCATCTCAGCAAGATACCTTGGTGGTTTGCGATTCAAGCTGGTAAGCAACACACTGTCATTTCTGCATCGGTGTGCATCTTCAGGGACGTAACTAGGTTGGAGTTGAGGGGGTTATGGCACCCTTCGTAATGTTTCCAACCTTTAACTTTAGCCAATGTTAGCTGTTTCTACACATTAACACCCCTTGAAAAAAATTCTCGTTACGGCCTTGCTTTATACTTTGCGCGTGTATCCCGGCTGCGGCGGCTGCATTTCCCAAGGAGGCGAAAATGCTGTAGGCCCGTGTGCTCAGATTCGGGTGCTCGAATTTTCCGGAGCCCTCCACTACGGCGTCTCTTACAATCAAATGGTAGTTTTGGAACGTTAAACCCCACATATCAATCGTGTCGATAAACGTGCAGCCTTGATAAGCAGCCGGGAGACGTGATGCTCGCATTGACTCGAGCTCAAGACACAACCAACAGCTATAGGCAGTGTAACGATGTAGTATAACGATATGCTGGGTAAATTTTGGCCCTAGCCGAGCAAGTGCTACATTTCGCTTCTTCGCAAAAAGGGTGGGTTCACTGCTCCCAGCTTCAGTGCGAGTTATGCGTGAGCGCGGGACGACGAATCAAGGGCGCAATAAGGAAGAAAGCGGCGTTTATTTTTGAACGTCTCCCTACCGCACGAAAGGCGTCAACGATTGCAGTGCAGCTGCTCCCCGCGTAGGCCGGCCCAGCAACTGCGGCCGCTTGCATGGGTGGCGCCCACTTTGCTGTAGGGCGCCGCCTTCGTAAGGGGCCGGACTCCTGACGACCCTAGTGGTGGAGGATCTTGTGAATCTCCATGGCCGTGGCTCGATGATCTGCAGTATCTGAAGGCTTAGACTGTTTAGTGTACAATGTCATTACTGTACATATAGGTCGGGGGCGTAGTATGAAAAAAGACTTATAAGGGGCGAATTTTACAAATCTTTATGCATGTTCGTGCTTGTTTTTGTATATGTTCGCGTATATATCTAAGCACATGCAAAATCGAAGAATGATCTTGGAATGGATGGGATTAAACTTTTAACCCCCCCTGGCTACGCATAGGGAACCAACCCCCTATGCGGTCTACGCTGTAATGGCTGCCACTTTTTGCTGTTGCGGCTAGAATCGGATAGCGGCGCCCACATCCTAATTGCATTGGAAGGAGCTGTTGGTACCTCGTTGTACTACTGCCGATCTGCAATTTTTTTATTTGTGCTAATTGTTACGACATTCCAATGTAGGATGTCCCGTTTTCTTTGTCGTTGGTATTTCGTGCATTACGCTCAGTGGAAATGTATCATAAAACAACCACCGTGCCTTTCACCAATTTTTTAGCGCTCGTGCAGCAATATCGCTGGGAAACTCAAACATTTTCGCGGACGTCGTCTTTCGAAGTTTTTGCGGTAGAGTTTGAAAGACGGCTGCATGTGGCTGAACTCATGACGCAACGGCAGTAGGGAGTTCTCGATTAGGGGCCGCAAAAGTTAGGGTCCCAAAGAAATAGCGTTAGGGGCTCCAAAGACAGGCCAGAACGCATGCGAAAAACTCAAACCGGATTTGAGTTTTGCGTTGGGGACGCTATTTCCTGAATTTAGCGGGAGTCCCAAAGTTTGCCCCAAAATCTATTCGTCAGACAAACTTGACGGCACCCACTGAAGCGATGGCACTCGGCCAACACTAGAGCGACCAAGAATCCAGTAAGTGTCCAAAGTGCCGTACACCCAATAATATGGTGTACGGCAAGCATGCGCGAAAAGTTCTCGTATATATTCGAAAACTCTTCGCACCTGCTTGACCCAAAGTGTGCATACGCAAAAAGCGTTGGGGCCCTAAACTTTTGGGCCCCTATTCGAAAACACTCTAATGTTACTCAAAGCGAGGGGTATATACGTGCGAGTGGAATTGTCACGGCTAATATTTTCATCTCCTAATCACCAACGGGTGTAACATGCATGGCAAGGGGACTGTAAACACGCAAGTAGCATTTTGGCTAATAAAGCACATGCATCTCTTATCACTAACAGATGTGTCGCGGTGTGCCCGCAGCAGTCTAGCCAGAATTTTTATTCTTCTTCTTCTATGGGGAGGGAAATCATACTATATGTATAGTCGTGCGTGCGTTTGTATGTGTGCTTGTATATGTACGCAAGTTCGAATCATGCGTGGGTCTGTATGCGTGACTGTATACAAGCTGGTTCTAGTAATGTTGCTTGTATATATACGCAAGTAAATTTGACACATTTTGGCAGCATTTAAACCCCCCCCCCCTTCTGGCAGCGCTCATGATGCCCTGCGACGTTTATTAGAGCGCGAGAATAGAACGACGACAACTGTCCATCTTGTTTCTTTGTCGTCGTTCTGTTCTCGCGCTATAACTATCGTAATGGACTACAGTTCGTCATTTGCAACTCATCAGCAGACAATTACTGAATTTGGTCACATATAACTAGTGACACGCGTGTGTGTGACTTTTACGGATGTATTTGAATGTTTAGTTTATTGTATTGTGGATAGCCTTATGCGTAAGAAAAAAAAAGACGGACGAAAAGCAAGATAGCACAGACAGGCGCGTTCTATATTCGAATTGTTGTTTTGCAGGTCGTGAAAATAAATGAGCTTCAAGGATCAAACATAAATGTCGCAGAAGCCAACGTTTCGACAGGCTTTGTGCACGCTGCCCTGAACAAGACAAATTCATTAGCCGAAACGTCGCATTCAGCGATATCGATTATTCAACCAGAGATTGCCAGTTCACCCATTTCTCGTCAACACATGCGAGCGGTATAGCTTTCCCAGCGCCCACGCTCGCGTTATAAGTGGCGCGCCACCGAAAATATCGAAAACGGTGACAACGCTAACGCGTTGCGACGGCGCGATGGCTGTGACGTCTTGGCACCGCGGGATAAAGTCCAGCATGGGGACAGTTTTCGTTTCTTGGCAGCCAACATAGATGAATATAAACGTATCGATGATACTTGCATGGCAACAGACGCCACGAAATCAAAACAAAGAATGAATTAAATGACTATCACTGTAAGAGTGCAACTGTGGTTGCTTTCACCAAGATACGTAGCCAGATGTTTTATTTATTTTATTATTTATTATTATTTTTTGAGGGGGTGGGTAGTGGATATTTCCTTCACCTGAACTAGGTGCCGGGGAGGCAAATCTGGTTGTGTCACTTTGTATACCATGGCAAAAAAAAAATCGGGAAAAAGGGGGGGGGGGGGTGTGAGGTAAGGGTCCGGTGTTACGCCACCTGGCTACGCCGCTGCTTTCAACAATGGCTACGTGTAATTGGAACATATCATAAGAACTGCACATATATGCAATCCTCAAAGCTGGCTTCTCCGCATTACTGATATTTATGAGAAGAAGCCCACTTTTGTTATCACAAGTTTTCTGAACAATTGACCGCAACATCATTATACGCACTGAACAAGGAAGTTCGTTGCGACATGCAGTCAAAAGCAATGTTCCAAACGCGTTACGCTATGACTAATATTAACGATGAGTCATTGTAAGTAAGTGTCGCAAGATTTTCAGTGGTGTATAAAGGCGAAACCCAGGCTTAATGAAAACAATTCGAACGTTGCCAAAAGATGAGTCATAGGACATATATTATTTTAGCACCGACATCCCTTACCTTTGTTTAAATTTTGTCAGATTGTTTGATCCTTTCTGTCTCTTCCTTTCTACTTTTGATGAAGGCACGGTTCCGTGAATGAACTGTTGATTATTTGCGCCCATCTTGTGTCCTACTTCATCATCCGGTGTTGACGCCTTGCTCACTTGCTCAATTTTCAATATAAGATGTGACGCTAGAGGAAGACTAGGCTATGGGTAGATTACTCTTACTATTAATTGGTAAAGAAGTTAATCGAAAAATTGGTGAGGATTTTTTTATTGCAATGAATTGGTAGCACACCTATAGTGGCATGAAATATTAAAATTACGCAATCGTTTGCATCTGCGTGCCTGTCGTGCACCGCGCTTTTGTTTGCTTTTTTTTCGTGTTGGGAGTTTCTCATTCAAAAAGCTGTCACAGACATTTTGAGAAACCCTGGGGGCTAGTGGCATAGCCAGGGTGTGACACACAGGGCTCGTTCCCACCTTTCCCTCAATTTTTTTCCGCCATGGCATACAGAGCGAATAAAATGACAATTTCAACAATTTCAAGTAGATGTGCCCCTCCACCCACCCCCTTCTAAAAAAATATTCTGCCTACGCCTCTGCTGGGGGCAGTGAATTTCACCTCATTATAATAAAAAGTAAGAATGATTGGTCATTATGACAAAAAAGAAAATACTGAGAACGAGTGAACCTGCTCAAGAACAGTTGAACTATACAGCAGAAGTTTATACAGCAGAAGCAGAACTATACAGCAGAAGCCAATTCAGTTTGCGCCTTTCGAGCTTTCTGCATCGCAGTGCTGCAAAGTGCATGTGGAGATGCTTTGTGACTAGACCTGCGCGTCTGCAGCTATGCATGGCTTTCAGTTGTGCTTAACACGCGTGAACAATGATGGAATGTGCCCAGATGTGATGAGCGGCTTGACGACGCAAATTCTAAATGCTAGCTCAAGTAGTGACGAAAATTCTTTGTCCTTTTTCAAGCTTCTCTTTTTTTTTCAATTTTCCCCAGCCAGAGCATACTAGCATATTTTCTTAAGGTGAAACAAGTGTAGAGCACTTGTTTCAAGCTAATTGAGCCACTTTTTAAACTTTGCAGTTTAACTTGAAAGTATTGGCATCCAGTTTTCACATGTTCGTGTTTTGTGGATAGCATTTTCCTTCCGATGTGTTGCTGGTCCTGTCTTGTACATAACAGTTTGCCAACAGGACAGCAGAAACTTTCGATGGTCCTGACCTGCTGGCAGTGCGCGCCTCTTTCTGTGCTGTTTAAGAGTGAGTGATAGACTGCTTGGGTTTGTAAAATAAATGCTGTGCCAGAGAGTTTTGACAAGATGTTGTCCTGTGTTTCCTTTTTCAAAATAAGTAGGCATGTGTGTGTCCTGACAATGAACTTTATTATTTTGGTTGTGTAAACTGCAAACAGCCCGTCTGCTGCAAATAATTCAATTGGTATTTCTTGATACCAAAGTCTATCTTCACTTTAAACTCAGTTTTAAATAATGTATCTTGATGTGAAGAGGTTGACTTAACCTGTAAGACAAAAAACACTTGTTAACATTAACGGAGTACTTTGACCAAGATATATTTAAAGGGACACAACAGAAACAGTGTCTAGGTTTAGATTGACAAACTGCATTTTAAGAACATAGTGTCAAATGTTTCACTATCATAAGTTCAATATTAGCAGAGAAAATCACGGGGTAAGCTTCATTTTTAAATTTCATGCCAAAATCTCCGTGTGTGAGAAAAAAATTTCGAAGTGAGTGAGTGAACAACTTTTATCAACCCCCTGCAGGTTACCGGGCTGGGTACTTGCCTAAGAGTCGGCCGAGAGACCATGTCTTTCCGCAGCTTCCATGGCCTGTTGGATCGCCCAGAGTTTATTGTGTGGTCCTGAGATTCACAGCTCAGGACTCAATTTCAAAATTTATTTTTATGTTTTGTGATATTGACTAGGTTGAGATTTTCTGAAACATAACGCTAGGTCTATGACACGCAAAGATTACAATGCACTTCATTTTTAACGAATTAAAGCTACGTAGGACCTTATAGACGCCTTAAAAAGCTACGACGTCATCGTTCGGTGCAGGAATATAAAGGTAGCATACCTACCCACATTTTTATGGCACGCATATTTGTCTCCCTTTCACCAGGATCATATTTTTGCACTTCATGCCTAGATATCATGTGCCTGAAAAGTCTGGAACATTCTGTAGGGGTTTTCACTGCATGCGTGATTCTATGAAATGGCATAATGACGACTGTGAGGGTCAGTGCTGCTTTTTTACTGCCATTGCCTACATGTTCGGTAGGACGGTTTTGTGCAGTCACTAGGTCTGCATAGCACAAGAATGGTCTTGGCAGCTTAGCTCATAGCGAAAGTCAGTTTTCACTTATTTGGAAACATTTCAGCCACTTCACAGTAAACTTTTGCTTACTGTTGAAGTATAGTTTTGATTAAGGCTCATAAATGTGATTTTTTTTATTTCACTTGCGATGAATAGTGAGAGAAGTTTTGAACTGTTAGGAAATGCTGACATACTTGAGGCATAATCACACGGAAGTAGAACTAATAGAACTTTGGGTGTTTTACTGAAACATTTCCTTTGGGCAGCTTACAAACCCATCTCAATTCGTGCTTGTGGTCTTTGTATCAACTTAAACTGGCATACAATGATGGCGATACAAAGTAACACAATACGGTACATTCATTTGGTCATGTTCCTTTGTTTCAATAGTGTAGTGGTGGTGGTAAAGGAAGTAATCAGCTATTATAACATATGTCTAGTAATGAAGAGAGTGCTTCTGCTGTAGCAGGGTCGCTATGACATTGCACTGGTGAACGTAGGTGTGCTTCATACTGGCGTGACAGGTGCATTTGATGAGCACAAAATGCAAGCAAACACTTGATAGTTTTGTATGCATGTTGGACTTAATAGGGTCAAATTTGACCGATCTCGCTACTAGGTGTGCCAATCAATTTAATATTATTAGTTGTAAAATGCCATTGTGATCATAGTGACACATTTTTATTTACCACCTTTGCGCTGTCTGTTGATGTTACTCTATTTTGAAATGAACTTTACTGTATCTAGTTAAATATTGAGCAGTCACTTTTCGTGAATATTCTGTGGGAAATATTCTAATTGGCGATACTGAAAGACTAAAGTGAAAACGTGAATTGCACATTTGGTTCTGCTAGTCTTGCCTCTTAATCAACAAGAAAACATTACTGCAGAAAATTTCTCTATTATACATTGAAGGAGCTCCCGAGATAAAGCCATTCATTCAATTTTCATGGGCCCAATACCAGGCATCGTTGCCAGTATTGGTTAACCGCTAGAAGATCCAAAGTGGCGTCTCAGAGGCGCTTTACTAAAAGTTTTCAGATCTGTTCATTATTGGATATCCCAGAAGAAATCCAAAAGTCCCGTTACCATGCCCCCAGGGAAGGGGATCTTTAGCGACATGTGCTTTATTCTGCCATTTCGTTGAGTTCTCTCCTGTGCCAGAGGAAAATGAGCACGTTGTGTTGACGTGACCATCTGGCCCTCTTTTCTGCTACTGGTGCCTTTTTGTTAACGGCACTGCGCTCGATTTTGGATTAAAAACGAGTCGCATGACATGGTTGCGATGTTCTATAAACGGTCTGGATTCGCGTGAGGGTGACCCCAAACCGGGCGTGGAAGCTCTTGAAGGATCACTGAATAGAAAAAGGGTGTATCTCGTATTTAGTTATAACAAGGCAGGGGGCGCCGACCAGTGCGGACGCGAGAAGACCGGCTCCCGTTTCTGTTGATGTTTTCGTTAGGATTTTTGTGGTGCCTGTGCTCGAGCTGCGTTTCATTCGACGCAGTTTCTTCTGAGGATCACGTCGACACCAGACTTTTTTCAGTGAGTGGTCCTTTTGCTGAATTATTGGAACTTTTCTTGTGGAACGCGCCGCGGCTCGGCTAACCCTGCCGGGCTTAGCCTAGCGTCGACGGCGAGAGGCGGGAGAAAAGGGGCAACATGCCCGAAGTAGCGATGGTGGAAGGAGAGGAAATCTCTCACGAAGAAGCCAATCGCCCGGGTTGGACGACAGCGCTGGGCAGGAACAAGAAAGCTCGTGTAGAAACGCCAGTTTCCGCGGGCAACGCATCACATGTGGGCTCGAAGGGAGGCCGCCGCACGGCAGCCCCGCAAGGTGCAATGAAGCGCCTCGCAGCTGCGTCGAGGCTCCCCCGGCTGCCGAGGGACCACATACGAATTATCGTCAGGCCGAGGGACGGACTTAACGTCAGAAAAGTAAGCCAAATTAGGCTCGCACAGGCTATTGCCATGGCGGCTGCTCTTGCCCCGGCAGAGACGGAAGGGGACATCGTTTACCCAAACATCGCCCAGAACATTCTGGTAGTCTCCACACCGGAGCAGAAGAACGCAAACGCCTACGCCGCGATCCAACAGATTCGGATAAGCGAAGGAATGTACCATGTGGCGGCATATGTTGCGGCCCCCGATAACACCTGTAAAGGAGTCATACGAGGAGTGGACACTGACATCAGCGAGGCCCAGCTCCAAACGATGATCGTCAACCAGCGAAATCCGAAGGCCCTAGAAGCCAAAAGGATCAAGAACACCACTACTGTGGTAGTGCTTTTCGACGGCATGAAGGTACCAAACTATGTCATATGCGGCGTCAGCATGCTGCGCTGCACGCTCTACAAGCGCCAAACCGACGTGTGCTACGCGTGTGGAGGACTTGGTCACAGGGCCGATGTTTGCCCCAACCCCAACAAGAGGGTGTGCAGGCGCTGTGGGCTCGTGTCTCCACCCGACGATCACCAGTGCTCGCCGAAATGTGCCCTTTGCGGAGGCCCACATCCGACGGCGGACAGAACGTGCAAAGAACGCTTTCAAGTTCCTTACGTCGTGCGACGGAGAAGACGACGGCGCCGAAAGCGCGTCAAAAAGTCTCAGCAACAGCTGGTCGAAGAGGACCGGTCAATGGATTCCAGCGTGGCAAGCGCTCCCAGGCAGGGGCGTTCCGTCACGCCGGCTGGCCGCCGGCGCTACCGCTCCAGGGGCCGCGCTCGCACCAAAGGGCGCTCTTGCTCCCGGGTACGAATCCAGGAAATACCTACCTGGGCGGATCGAGCCAAGCCGAAGCCAGCGGCGCCGCCACCAGAGGTAACGCGGGTACCATTGCCAGAGCATAGGGAAGACCCCAGGGTAGCTAAGTTGATCCAAGAGAATGCTTGCCTTAAGGCAGAGATTCAACAGCTGAGGGCTGACCTTGAGTCGTTCCGCAAACATTACTCCTCGCAGGGTGAGAGACAACAGATTCCCCCATCAGAGGACGTGCAGGCGCGCCCCCCCCCCAAGGGGAGTGGGATGCTATGGAGACAGAATCCAACAGCAAGGCTCTCGAAAGCATGCAGCAATCGATTAAACAACTGGCTGATAGCATGACTACCCTACTGAAAAGGGTGTCGTCTCTTGAAAGTACACAGGCAGCGCTAGCTACGGGTAGCTCGCCTCCGATAGGCCCGAACAGGGCACAGTCGCCTGCAGGTGCGGTAACAGTCAACCCGACCGGAGATTGGCTGTCTCAGAACAGTAATTATGGCGGGCAACACTAATGAACTGGTCGTGTGGCAGTGGAACTGTGCCAGTTTCAAAAGGCGCAGGGCTCCACTGCTGCACTTTATTGCTTCTCAGGCGGTCAAACCGCACGTAATTATGTTACAGGAAACTCTCGGTGATGCGCTAACTTTCCCGGGCTATCGAGTCGTCTCGGTGCGCGAGCAAGGGAAGCGCGGTTTGGCAACCTTGGTCGCAAAAAAGTGCTCCTTTCAAGAACACAAACTACAGCTTGGCAACAGCAAGGCTGAGGTCATTATCCTCGAAATAATCCCCAACAGCTGGCTCAAGAACAGCGTATTCCTCCTGAATGTGTACAGCTCACCGTCGGACAAGCGGCAGGGGTTCGCTTCGATCATGGCAAAAGCGGTGGCTCTGGCCAGGGGGGCCCCCATCGTGGTAGCGGGAGACTTTAATGCTCCGCACGACGCTTGGGGATACGCCAGGCAGTCCCCCAAAGGCAACAACCTCCTAAAGGCCGTATCTAGCTGTTCTCTTGAATTGATTACGGACCCGCAATACCCGACAAGAATTGGCACATCGGTGGTCCGAGACACAACTCCAGACTTGGCGTTCGTCAAGAACGTCGCCGGAGCAGGGTGGCAAAATTTTCAAGAGAATCTAGGTAGTGACCACTTCATAGTGGCTATTACCCTAGCAGTCAATGCAGCTCCCCCCAGGGAATTTAAAGTAACGGACTGGGATGCCTTTCGTAAATTGCGGAAGGAGGACCGGGATGAATACGACAGCTTAGACAGCCTCTTTGCAAGGCTCAAGGCGGATGCTAATGCTGCGACCAAGATTGTCAAAACGAACCTGAAGGTTGATCGGATGGATGCACACCTCGCGCATCTCTTAGAGGCTAAGAATTCCATCCTGTCCCGGTGGAGGACGCAAAGGCTCAATTGCCGACTTCGAAAGAAAATTGCGCAACTCAATCGCGAGATCGAAGCCTACGCTATTGAACTCTCCAAACAGCAGTGGAATGAAGTATGTTCTTCGGTTGACGGACAGATGAGAGTGGGGGCCAAATGTAACCTCCTCAAACAATTACTTGATGAGTCACAGTCGAAGGGAAATCAGCGATTGGCTATTGACAGAATCGTTCACAACCAAAATGCGAAGGGAGTGTCCGAAAAGGCCCTCCTGAAGAGGTTAGCGGACAGCTATCTTCCGCTGGGCCCTTCCGGCGATGCGGACTATCCGCATTACAGGGGTGGAATGGTGGCGGAGCTGGACGCACCTTTCACTGAACCAGAAATCTGTAAGGTCCTCCACGAGCTCAACGGACGCTCTGCACCGGGCCCGGATGGAATCTCAAATAAGCTCTTACGTAACTTGGATGGCAAATCCATCGAGAAGCTTACCGAGGAAGTCAACAAGATCTGGGAGACGGGGCACGTCCCCGAATCCTGGAAGACAGCTTCGGTAGCGCTTATACCAAAGCCAGGCAAACCTCTGGCTTTGGAGAACATGCGACCCATCTCGCTTACGTCCTGCGTAGGCAAGGTGGCCGAACATGCGATTCACCATCGGGTATCCGAGTACATAGAAAGCAGAGAGCTATTTCCACACAATATGGTAGGATTCAGATCTGCACTATCCACACAGGACGTGATGCTCCTTATCAAAAGACAAATCATTGACAACAACACCAGGGATACTAGAGGCATACTAGCTCTAGACCTAGCTAAAGCTTTTGATAATATCTCGCACAAGTTTGTGCTTGAGGCAATTTCGGTTATGGGTCTAGGGCAACGGTTCCACGCATACGTTAGGTCTTTTCTCAGGGATCGCAGGGCTACCATTAGGATCGGTCAAATCCAATCCACGGAATTTACCTTGGGAGCGAGAGGCACCCCACAGGGGGCAGTTATCTCTCCTCTACTCTTCAATATTGCCATGAAGGGCCTCTCAGAGCGACTCGCTACAGTGCGCGGGGTTAACCATGCTCTCTACGCGGACGATATCACCGTGTGGTGCATGGGAGGGTCCGACGCCGGGGTAGAGCAGGCGCTCCAAGAGGCATTAGACATCACGGAGAACTTTCTAGTCGGTTCGGGCCTGAGCCTGTCGTCGGCAAAGTCTGAGTTACTACTATACAGACCCACCCAAAAAGGACTGAGGAACCTCACTCCTTTAGAACAGATTCCCATAGCTTTATACACACGGGATGGGCAGAGAATACCCAGGGTGGACTCCATCAGGGTTATCGGACTCCTGCTAGAGTCCAAGGGGGGCAACTCACGAACTATAGCCCGCATCACCTCCAAGACGGAGAACATGCTTAGGCTCATACTCAGGGTCTCGAACCGCAGGGGTGGGCTGAGCGAGAGCAATCTCCTTCGGCTCTATCGTGCATTTCTCATGAGCCACATTAATTATGTCGCTTCGGCATTGCGCTGGTCCAAAAGAGAAGAGTCAAGAATTGATACACTACTGCGCAAAAGCATAAAGCGAGTTCTAGGCTTGCTTATCCACACTAGCACCGAGAAGGTCCTACAATTGGGCATGCATAACTCCCTCTCGGAGGTGATAGAGGCCCAGCAGATGGCTCAGGTCGTGCGACTATCGTCCCCGAGGGCTGGTAGGCGCATCCTGGAACCCATAGGCTGCGGTCCTACGGCGACTAACCAGCGTAATGTAACACTACCACCCTCGATCAGAGGCACGTTTTCGGTAGCTCCACTTCCAAGAAATGTCCACCCACAATACAATGTAGGGCGCCGCATAGCTCGGGCCCGTTCCTTATTAAAATCAGTTGCAAACAGACCGCATCTCGCGACCTTTGTCGATGCAGCCCAGTACGGGCGTTCGGATCGCTTCGCCGTGGTCTCGGTCGATCATAGTGGCACACTCCTATGCTCTGCCTCGGTTAGAAAGGTTTCGACAATGGTGGCTGAGCAAATCGCCATCGCCATAGCAATGAAGGACCCATCGCGTCCTAATGTCTTTACAGATTCGCGTTCCGCAGCTAGGGCTTTCGCCTCGGGCTCGATCTCGCGTGAGGCAGCGGCCATCCTCGGCTGTGAGGGGGCTGCCGGGTTTCACATCATAACATGGTTCCCGGCCCACATGGGGGCCAACGTACATCCTGATGTCCCCAACGCCAATGAGTTTGCCCATGACCGTGCGCGAGGTATCGCTTACCGCGGCGGTCCCGGCGGATTCGCAGGCGGGGACGCCGGAAGATACAGGGACTCGCTACTCACTTTCCACGAGATCATGACTCATTATCATCTATCTCGGAGGACTTTTCCACTTCCTCATCCTAAACTTACGCGACCGCAATCATCGGCCTACAGGATGCTCCAAACGAGGTCTTTCCCTTCGCGTGGCAAGTTCAGCCATTTTTCGCCCAACATCGAGCCGCATTGTCCAGACTGCGGTGAGGCGTATTGCTCATTACCTCATATGCTCTGGCAATGTCCTGCGTTACGTGACGCAGAGTTCAACAAAGAAGAGGACTGGGAGGAAGCCCTTCACAGCGGCGACCTCCTGGTTCAACTTCGGGCTGTCCAGAGGGCCTGCGAGAGGGCGGAGGGCCACGGTCTTCCGGTCCCTACGTGGGAGCGGCCCGCGACTGCTATGGATTCCCCCTAAACGGGGCCGTTACTACGCAGTTCCTCAGGACCTGAATAAAGTTCTTTGTCTGTCTGTCTGTCTCGTATATAGTAAATTGCCCTTTCATTACCGAGAGCACCTCTCTTCGCATGAGGAAACGTCTCGTAAGCGAGAAAATGCAGGTGACGACACTGAGGTGAAGTTCCCTCGACTCGTGATGGCATAGGTTTTTACGCCTTTTGCTGGGCAGTCTAAAACGTAGTTTTCAATGAGAAAAAAAATGAAGTACATTGGCTTAGGAAATCTAAGAGATTTCTTTCTCAGTGCGGCCAAAACGCAAGAACGAAACAACAGAAAAGAATGGCCGGAACAACAAAAAAATATGGACCATCTCTTTGAAAGGAACCCTGATAGGATGCGACGCAACAGCGGTGCGCATGGCGTTGACCCGGTTGAAACGGACGTCGACGCTGGTGCTGGAAGAACGATTTGAAGCGAAACTCAGTGTAGCGTTTACTCCAGTAAACGTTCGTTTGAGACGCAGAGACACGGGTGGCGAGTTGGGTTTCGTGAAAGTGTGGTCGAGCGTTGCGGGTGGTGGGGAGGGTGTAGCGAGAAAGAAGTGAGTTGCGAGCGGGAGGAGGAGTCGGTAGTGGCGAGGCTGCTACGGCTGAAGGAGACAGGGATATTAGCGCGCACCTGCGAGGAGAGCGTGATGTGAACACGCAGCTGCCTCGTGACCATGGGCGTGACCTACTTGCGCCGCTTCAACATCTGCGGTGAGAGGAACGCGTTGCGGGGCGTTCGTACGGACGCACGTGCGTACGGCGTTACACTCGTGAGTCAAAGGGCTGCTTCGCGTCTAAAAACTACTTGTTTGAACGTAGAAATTGAAAACGGAACTACCGTTTTCCGCAACCGCCGCGCGGGAAACCGCGGTCGTGGTGACACAATAATCAATAGTGACTACTGGACGAAGGCACGTGGCTAAAGCAGTGGTTATTGGGGTTATTAAAGACAACAAAGACGTAAAAAAGGCTAGAAGCGTTTTGGCGTTCCTGTCCAAAAAATAAAATCTAGTAACACGTTCGTGTCGTCCTGCGCACTTTGGCTATACTTTGGCATTAGGTTTACAGTTGGTCTCAAGCGAAACTCCGACCCGCGCTTTCCCAGCTGCCAGCTGCGCCATCTCGTCCCTTCGCGTGTACCAGGAAGACATGCGCGAAATCTTTGGAGAGAAATAGGTTTTGCTAGTTGTTTTCATGACGCAAAATTTCTCGACATACGAGGTGATATACCGCTTTTTGAAACCTTCTACTGTAGTAGGGAAACCCTCGTGTGTTCGGCCACTCCAAGTCATTGTAAGGCACCAACTCCGATGTTAACGACCTCCCCCCCCCCCCCCACTGTTTTCGCTATGTTTTTTTAAATTTTTCTTATGGTGCAAAAAAGGGGGGGGGGGGGGATTAAACAACGCGGCCTCCCCACCCCCGGAAAACGCCTGATATAGTTAAAAAGCCTTAATTCCTTCAATATGGCATCCCTCATAATCATGAATATCGTGGTTTTGAGACGTAAATCCCCGGATATTACTACTGATCAGCAGCGTTTTAGGACCATGCTCAAAAAGTCTTAGTTGAGCATGGTCTTAAAACAGCATTTCAAGACCATGCTCAACCAGCACTACACTAGCATGAACCACGAACTACTGATTGTAAATAGAAGAGTATACGTGCGCAAGTTACCTCCTCGCATTCTCCTTTATCTTCCGCAGAACTTGGCGGAGCAGTAACTTTCTTGAGTTATTCCCGGGAGTCTGCATCAAAAGTGGACTCAGTCAGAAAGAAACCAGTGTGCAAAAATACCGATTCAAACAAGTCGCAAAAAAGACGAGAAAGGATGGTACCTCACTAACCCCGTCGCTTATACATCATAAACTAATGCATCACAAACCGTCATAACTAAACTGTTACTTATGAAATATATATACTTCTACGTACCACTGACATCGGGATGATCAGTATCGTTGGTGCTGCTCGCTTAACCATGTGGAAGTATATCTGACTTTACTCTTTCGAGTGTGCATATTTCCCGTAACAATATAATTGTTCTTGGTGGATAATGTGCTGAAACGCATACGGAAGAAGGGAAGGATAACCATCATGAGCTTCCGGAAGGAGGCGGAATGGAGGGGGGGGGGCAGTTGACCCCCCCTCTTCCTGGAATGTCGGATGATATTTACGCACTAACGGCACTGAGTTCTGGTATATGTATACATGTGTGAAATGGCACTTAGGATTGCGAGCCGGCGTCTCACGTTACGGGTAATCTTGCTGCCTAGGCTTTTGCGAGAAACTTTTGATGAAGAAAGGGGGGTTCATCTTAATACATGTGCGATTTCGCGTTTGTATGCGTGCGTGTATATGCAAAAAAAAAAAGATGCACATATGCAACACATAAAAAATTGAAAAACTTCGAGGTTTTGAACCCCGCCCCATCAGTATAAGATATATATACCTCACACCTTACACCGCGCCTCAACTTATAAAAAACACACACATAGAACACGAGCTGAGCTCGTGTTTGCTTCGTGTCTTGGGCATTTCACGCAGTTTAAGAATGTTTAACAGCAATGAACCAACTATAGGTCTGCCAAGACGTACTACTGAGGTTCCAATTAAAATGGATTCTGGTTATATGACTAATGAATTTACGTACCGCTGCTTGTGCGGGTGGACACCGTGTCCTCGTCATCCGAGTCAGTCTCAGCCAGTTGCTCCACGACTGTGGCCAGTTGAGTCACTTCCGCCAGCAGAGATTGAGTTCGCCTGAAAGGATATCGTGACGGAGGAAGCAATAACCTGTATTTGCAACGCCATCATCGTTCAACAGGCAAGCGTTCTAATTAGGGTGAAATAAACGATCCTTTGCAACCGTTAACACTGCCAGCAAGTTTGTTTACGTGGATTGCATTTGAGAGATGATGGCGAACTCTTTCCTGTGCAGTTGTCTGGTCAGCAGGCGCGAAGTATTTGTCTGCTGGTGAGGCAGGTTCATGTATTTTGAACGCGACCGCGTTCTTTTGAAGAGCTCGACTGTTTCGCACAAACTTTGGGGCCGCTGGTTGTGAGGAAAAAATGGGCGTTGTCCGTCAGCGAAAGTTTCATGGATATGCTAATAAAAAAATAAAAAAAGCATGGCTGATCCCTCCAAATATGAATCGATATACCATGAAAATAAAACATTTCTTTACGGAAGTAGCTTAAAGTCTACTGTATATTGATATAAGTGAGCTTATACAATGTTTGTTGGTGTATGACTGCTGAAGCACCTTTTAAAGAAGTGCATCCACGCTTAGTGCTACATCTTGATCCCGACGACTGATGTCCATGATGAATGACTGATTAACAATTAAACATCTGCCCTTGTGGTCATGGATGCCTTTAGTATTTGAAGTAGTTAACGGGGAGAGCGGGAACAAAGAAAGCTCTGTGACAGCCAGAAGAGCGTCAATGATTGTACGCCAAAGACAGTCCTAAAGAAACTTCGTCATGGCCGGGAACTGCTACCGCATGCGTACACCGCACAACTAGCACAACGTCATCGGTAGTAGGCTGGGATTTTTCAGTGGACCGGTTTTGTGCTCCGGACGCTAGCACACACGCGACCACTGCTGGGTGGCGACGCTGGTTGCGTTGCGCGCTGTGATTGGTGATGGTTCCTCACCGACGCCGGCGTTCGGTGGCATGTTCGCATCGGCACTTGCGCGCAAGATGTGTATCGAATACTTCATGTGCTGGCGCAGATCCCATGTTATTTTTGATTGTAAGCTGCACGGAAAAAAATCACAGCGTATCCACGGATGAGTGGGGTGAAGCGTCTGTCTGTCTGCCTGCCTGCCTGCCTGCCTGCCTGCCTGTCTGTCTGTCTGTCTGTCTGTCTGTCTGTCTGTCTGTCTGTCTGTCTGTCTGTCTGTCTGTCTGTCTGTCTGTCTGTCTGTCTGTTTCTGTCTGTCTGCCCGTCCGTCCGTCCGTCCGTCCGCCATTCTATGAAACTCTTATCAAACTGAACCACATGCAACGTAAAGTCTCTGAAAAAAACTCCCAAGCATTTCCCCGAGGGTGAACATGGTTAAGTGCGAATGCACGGGGTGATGCTATGAGGGGTATTTATTAATTTGCACTATTATATTTATTAATCACACTATGGTGCCTTTATGGTGTAATGGTTCCTGAGAATCGCAATTTGATCACACGGGGGAGTTTACGTTAACTCACTGGCGAATGCCAACGGATTTTAACTTTACTCCCCCTCATAGCATCACCCCGTGCATTCGCACTTAACCACGCACGCCGTTAGCGACATACAACGGCGCATGCTCCAGGTGCTTCAACCACGCCAAGATGTTACCGCGCTTCACCAGTCCGCGCCTGTACGTAGCCGGACTCACCGCCTCCGCTTCACGTGCACGTCTATCGCAACGTCCTCGAGAACCAGCCGCGGAAGACACTCCACCGCGCTCGGAACGTCGATGGGCACGTTTACGATCTGTCCCTTAATGCCGTACTGACCGTTGCCCCGCGTGAGCCGCCTGATTCTCATGAAGGGGAGTCGAGGCGAGATGAGGCGCTCTTCCATCGGATTCAGATCGGGGAGGTCCGCGGGACGAGGCGGGTACGCGTAGCCGTGGCTCTTGCTCAACGGCGGAACCCGCCCGGCCAACAGGGACTCTCGGCAAGACCCACACACCCGGAACGCACCGAAGGGAGCCAGCCGCGGGTCTTGCGCATCCTTGTCGTCGCATCGGTGTTCGCCCGACCGTCTTCCGAACTCGTTCCAAAGAACCCGCAACGCGTTCAACCTGTTGGTCTCGTTCCTCACGCCGGAAATGCAGCTCGGGTTGTTATCGAACCACAGCCGGTCACACACGCGGCAGCTGTGACCGAAGCTGCGATCCACAAAGTCACGTTTGAAACGCGCGTCCGGACGAGCAAAGTCCAGGGCTCGCACCCTCTCCCGCGCGGCACGTTCACTGGCTCGAACGGCTTCGGGAACGTCCACTCGCCGTTGACGATTGCGAGCGGCGTCTTGACGCCGGCCTTCATCGCCCTTCTCCGCCTGACGCTTGCGTTGTCGTTCCGCTTGTTGGGCCGCATACGTGGCTCGATGCTGACGCCTCATCTCGGCCTCGCGAACGTGCAGTTCACCATCCGCTGCACGCTTCGCCCGCATGTCCTCTGCCTCGCGAGCGCGAAGTTCGGCATCCTCTGCACGCTTCGCCCGCTTGTCCTCGGCCTCGCGAGCGCGCAGTTCGGCATCCGCTGCACGCTTCGCCCGCTTGCACTCGGCCTCGCGAGCACGCAGTTCGGCATCCGCTGCACGCTTCGCCCGCTTACGTTCGGTCTCACGAGCCCTTCGCAGCGCCGCCTTGTCTTCCAACGTCGGCGAAACCACCGCGGTACCGTCACCTCCAACGACGGGTGCAGTGCTGGCGCTCGATTGTACTGCATTCGTTGGTGATGGTAGCGTTGCCTCCAGGACATCCATCGCAGGACCCGCTCGCGACGGAAGACTGAGAGAGAAAGCGGGCGCGCGAGAGAGAGGGGTGCGCGCAGCTGCAGTGAGCGAGGAGAGCGGAGGAGCGAGCGAAGGGGGAGGGGGACGCGTGCAGCGGCGTTAAAGATATAAGGCGCGTTACTGACACCGATGGGATTCGCTCGCAGGATTTCAAGCTGGACGGTTGTGCCCTCGCGATCTCCGACGCCAGCGTAGCTCCCGCCGACTGGTTCGCCCTCCGCGGTCTCCTGACGCCATGCAGTTCTCGCATTGTGGCGCCCCGCCCTTGGACTGCTTGGACCGGATCCCCACTTTCCTATCTCCTTCTTTTTTCCGTCGCTTGCCTGTCTTCTTCTTCGTCTATTTTCCTTCTATTCTTTTTATCCCTTCTTCCCCCCACCCCTATAAGGCACTGCGCCGTGTCGCCTGAAGGCAGACAGAAATTAGGTGCCTTTTTCCTCTTCATTCTAACCACTACAACCACCACCACCACACCGATATCAGCGTCGCGTCCGTGGCTTATTCGGTAGAGCGTCGCGCTGCGGCCCGCCAAGTCCTCTTTCTTTTAAAGATAAAGAGAAGACTGCGGACGCCGCCGATGGCGGTGGATGGTTTGGGGTCGCTTATAAAGTGTATTCACACTTAAAAAGCTGAAGTACCGCCAACCTCACCCCTTCGCCTCTACTTCCTCTCCCAGCAACCACAGCAGCGCCTCTTGGTGTCCACCAGGAAACTACGAATGCAAAAGCACACGGGTGCACTGGATGTGCCAGACGCTTGGGCAGCTCGGGCACTGCTGCGCCGTTTGTTAATCGAGCGGCCGTGCCTCGGGTATGCTGAAAGGGGACGCCGGTGGCGTCTGTTAGAGGAGCGCCCGCTCTCGAAACAGGACAAACAATATGGCGTTTGCGTTACCTTCACAAAAGCTCGTGCGTCTTGCTGCAGATTCTTAGCACCTCCGAGTTTACATGGACAGCAGGGGCGCTGTCATCGAGAGCGTCACCGCTAAGCGCGTCTGCACGCAAACGGTGGGCTATCGCGTTGAGTATTGCATGCTTGCGGTGATGTTTTTTTTGCCACCACGTGCCACTTGCTTATATACATGTCACATCGTCGTACTTAACGTTACTTTTCATATTTTTTCTTTCTCAATCACTCTTTTGGTGCATCGCCTAAAACCACGTGCTGTGCCCAAATCAGCTCTAAAAGACAGATGAGCACACGCCCATCTTTGCGGCCAGGAGCCATACAGTCCCTCAACTAGAGTTATGAAGCGTGGAAACTTGGACAAGTTGGTAGAACTTAACTGAATCTAGGAACAGCGCAATCTAAGAGTAGTTACTGTGTAACTACGGAAGCTGTCCTTGTTTTTTCGCTTCCGTAGTTACGCAGTAACTACTTCTAGGTTTCGCCGTTCCTACATTCAGTCAATTAGAGTCGTTTACTATCTGCTATGCATGCGAGGGGAGAGGAGCCTGTACAATGACACGAATGGCGCTAATTTAGATTTCTTTTCGGGGACTTTGAGGCAATGCGCGCCTCCACGCCATCTAGTGATCACTCCACGTTTTGCAATCACAGAACACTTATATACTACCATGCTGCAATGTGCTGCTAAATGCTGCGACAGTGCAGCGCCATCTAGTGAACATTGCGAGAAGTAACGGGTGGCTACTACAATGGAGGGACTGAGCCACAGCGTAAGAAGCTTCGCCCCTAAAAAAAAAACTAATCTTGCATTTCTTTGTTGATATTGTCGGTCGCTTCCGCTTTGTGATGTGCGCTGCTTTACTTCGTGCGTGGGATCCACGGTGAGAAAATAGACTGTGAGGGGTGATCCAAGGGGTGTTTTGCGTGCAACCACGGCTATTTCTATGTGTATTGTTAACACTTCCAGACTCGGTGATGAGACCCATCGTACTCTTCATCAGACCACCCAAGCCCTGCCACGGTAGTCTATAGTGGCTAAGGTACTCGGCTGCTGACCCGCAGGTCGCGGGATCGAATCCGCGCTGCGGCGGCTGCATTTCCGATGGAGGCGGAAATGTCGTAGGCCCTTGTGCTAAGATTCGGGTGCACGTTAAAGAACCCAGGTAATAAACGTTGATAAACGTTAAAGAACGTTAAAGAACGTGTGTACGCTTTCAATCATCCGTAGTATTTTTTTTTTTCAAGCATAAGAACGTTTATCACTGAAATAACAAGAGTTTTAATCGACAAAAGCTCATTCACTATCGAGCTTGCACGAGTGGAAGCGTCGGTCTACTGGTAACACGTTTTGGTGGCTAGAAGGGCCATGGACACGTCCCACGAAGAGCTCCTTGGCTAAGATCGCCTATACTCGTGGCATGTCAGACTGAACGCCCCTGCCCGACTAGAGGAAAACGCAACGTGGGTTGTGTTAGAGTGAGAGTTGTGTGTTCCCTCTTGGCCGGCCATGATTTTAGGGGCGAAGCTCTTTATAGCGGCACCCGTTCGTCCCTTGAAGTAGTAATAGTAGTGTGTAACCAGTCTTACATTTTGACCTCCAAAGTGGTGCCGGTGGAAGATTTCTTTTGTGCGTTGTTGAACAATGAAAAATTCGCAGCGTGCGCGTTAACTAAAAGCCGAATTCTCCTGTCTCTCATTCCCCTTTAGCAACCGTTGGCATGTACATTGAGCACTATCTGACAAGAAAGGGTTGCTACGTTATACTCGCTGGGCGTAACCTCCTTGGTTTTAGAAAGGTTTAGCGAGCGTTGGGCCGCAGTGCTATGAATACAGTGAACTAGTATAGGCACCCTCCGATGGAGGCGGAAACGTTGTAGGCCCGTGTGCTCAGATTTGGTTGCACGTTAAAGAACCCCAGGTGGTCGAAACTTCCGGAGCCCTCCACTACGGCGTCTCTCATAATCATATGGTGGTTTTGGGACGTTAAACCCCACATATCAATCAATTAGTATTGGCACCCGAAAGTGGACCAGAGGGCGCGACGAAGCTTTTTGGGCCGCCTCAGCATTGTTGGTACCGACCGCCAGGGATACTAAGAAAATGAAACGCTCGCTGAACACAGAGACACACTGAAGCGTCAGTGCCCTTTTTGGGACGTTTTCAAAGAACGCTTCCTGGGCGCTTACATAATCAGTCGTGAACACCCTCCTCACAACTAAAAAAGAAAATGATATGTACGTCCGTTTCTGCTGCGTCTGCTCGCTATAGGCTACGCATTGCAAGACTCGTTTTTGCTGCGCCTACTCGCTAGGCTGCGTGTTGTGGCGCTACCATCAGATCTCGTAAACTGCATTGCCGGGTGCCTATATACCATGAACTCGGGGTGGTTAAAGGTGGGAAGTAGACACGAAGCGCAAGCCGTAAGAAAGTGTGCGTGTGCCTCCTCTCGTTCAGTCCTTGGAATGTCCGCTGGATGGCGGTGCTTCTATATAAGGAATATATCATGAAAAGATGTGAGATAGTTGTACTACGAATGCTCAATAGGTGGACGAACGGACACACTGACAGATGTATGGACGGACGCACGGATGGCTGCACGGACGGATGGACGCATAGACGGACGCAGGAGCGGATGCATGGACGAAAGCAGGGACGGACGCACAGATGGACGTGCGGACACACGAACAGACACACGGACGGGCGGATGGACGCACGGGCGGCCACACAGACGCACGCATGGACGGACGGATGCTTCGCCCCACTCTCCATCATTCACTCCGAGAATATTCTGCCTTTTTTTTTTCTCGGGAAGAGCCAGAGCCAACACCGACTAAATTTCAAGGCCGAAAGGCTGCCGCAGTGACGTCAGAGGTTGGAGGCCCAGTTACCCAACTGAGCATGCTCAGTAAGACTTTTTTTTTCCACATCTTTTATTCGGCCCAATCAAGCCGCAGCAGCTGCGAGAGCGGGAGCGTTCGTTCTCCTAAAACGCGAACGAAACACCGGCTTTCCGCCGCGTTCGCGGCGTAACTGGGCCTCCACCCTCTGACGTCACTGCGGCAGCCTTTCGGCCTTGAAATTTAGTCGGTGTTGCCAGAGCGCATACGCGAACGTGGAGTTACATCCAGGCCGTAGATTATTCACTATATATAGAAACGCAAGTTGAAGGAACTAATCGTGAATGTCATGGTCGTGATGTAGTTCTACGTTTTTGCCTGGAGCACCGTGAAAAGGCAGTGGTATACATAAAAGACGCGTTTTTAAAGCCTGCTAAAGCTTCTAAAGAAAAAAAAAGTGACCGTGGTGCAGTGAATAGTGTGCCCGGTTCTTTATTGACTGCCTGGTATACCTCTATACAGACTCCTGGCTCGAATAACAGTTTTATAGGCGTAGTTTGAATGTACTGCCATATTTATGCATGAAGAGGAATCGCTACTTACTGTCTGAAAAGCTCGCAGGACAGAAGAGCTTCGTACAGCTCACCTTCCAGTTTTGAAACCTTCGCCTCCTCGGAAACAGCGCCTGTACCAAGAAGAATGTGGTATTATTATTATTATTATTATTATTATTATTATTATTATTATTATTATTATTATTATTATTATTATTATTATTATTATTATTATTATTATTATTATTATTATTATTATTATTATTATTATTATTATATTATTATATTATTATTATATCACATTTGTATCGACTTGGGCAAGCAAACTCCCCGTACTGCAAATAGCTATGATTTCGTTTTCTTCAGGCACTTACATTCCTTCAGTGTTTGTTCCGGCATCGCAATCGCGTTATCAGCATCTCTTGGTGTCATTGGAAAACTGTCGTAAGTCGTCCTCTTCTCTACAAGTTCTGAAAACATTCAGGCGTATAGCGAATTGAAGTAGTTGGCGAAGCGGCTTATCCTAACCTCTAAGGTACATCTTACCTCTTTCCATCCTGAGCTGTAAAAAAAAAAGCGCGACGCATTGTTTAATAATCTCCTTTGTTCAAACAAAGTGGCCATTTAGTTTCAATCTTACCTTGTTCAATCTTACTACCATCTCGACTTGTTCCACATTTTCCAAAGTCTTTCGTTGTAATCGCCCTAGTTCCTCGTTGATGTCCTTTCCGTCGTAGTCAAAACTAGACAATCCCTGAAAACAAATCAAGCGTCTGCGCTTCAACGAGTGTCATCATATATAGCACCTATTTCTTAAGAAGGAAAAAAAAAGAGGTGGTGCTGGCTCTGTATCACTTTAAAATGCCTAGAAAGCGATCAACAATGTGGTTAAGGAGGCTATATTAAAGTACCACTTACGCTTAAGGAGCTCTGCGACATTCTCAGTCAAGCGTGATTGCGGCGCGACAACAGGGAAATTCTGTGAAGCGGTGAGAGTGCCGAAGTGGTCTTAGCAGGTGACCCCAGGAACGCGTCGTCTGTTTCTTGTTCGAATAATTTTTCGGCGCTAGCGTTGGTGTTGACCGTTTTTATTGTTGTAATTAAAAAACAAATCTGTCCCGATGTCGGCCATTTGAAAGCATTTTGCTTTCTCAATTAGGTGCACATTACTTCGCTACTCCAACGAAAGGGTATGGTAACGAGAGTATGCGCTCTGTAGCAGACGAACATTTTGCGTTGTGTGCAGACGACATTTCTTTCGGGGTCGTGAGTCAGGCTTTGTCTTTGTGCCGTGAAATAAGCATCAAAAAGGACTTAAATTTTCTTGTATCAGCTAAGAAACCTTTTTAACTTTCTTGTTTAGTTACCATAAACGTGCAGTTCTAATAACGGTTTGTGTAGAGTACTTTTTCGGTATAACGATTCGAGATACTCGAGGCATGTGGTTGAACAAATGGTTGCTAAATGGGATATTGGCTCTGATATAGGTGTTCGAGTCAAAATTACGCCGATATGACATGATCTATAGACTCTGAAAACGAAATTACAAGCATTATATAATCCTAAATTTTAATCCGTGAGTGCTGTACATGTTCACATGTACTATTCCTGGTGACAACTTTTTCCCAGTTGAAAAATGCTTGAGTTGTCAAACGGAATTTTCCTAAGATCATAGCTGATTCAACAGTGAAATAATTCTGGCTCCAATCTGATTGTGCGCAGTTAGACGAGCATGTAATGACGTTGTACATTCAGGAACGCCAGCCACAACTCTGAAATGTACGAGATGCTCTTATTCGCAAATCGAAACTGTCCTTACACTGTTAGTTCTGTGTGTTTTTCTGGAAGAAAGGTTTGTCCAATGATAATTTCACCCTATAACTAATA
Source organism: Rhipicephalus microplus (assembly GCF_043290135.1). Taxonomy (NCBI): domain Eukaryota; kingdom Metazoa; phylum Arthropoda; class Arachnida; order Ixodida; family Ixodidae; genus Rhipicephalus; species Rhipicephalus microplus. The sequence goes on along the minus strand of NC_134700.1, from coordinate 278,714,221 downwards.
ATTTATTCACGGTATTGTTCATTGTCGCTACAACGTAACAGTCTCATTCTATAATCGCTAACACCTATACCTTCACCACAATACGTCTTCGTATTGCCGTGAGGCTATTTTTTATGCCATAATAAAATAATATAGGCAAAAGAAGGCTTAAGAAAATTACCACACGTTATAAAGAATATGTGGCGCCTTAGTTCCAAGGCATACTAAATGAAGGCACGATAAGCTTACGTAGTACACTCGTGCATAATACCGTTCTTTTTTTTTCACCTTAAGTCCTTAACGCACTGTATATGCTTATCCGCGTTACACAACTGTCCTGCAGCGAAGCCACTGCAAATGAGTACAAGATACATCGAGAAGAGCAACGCAAAGTTTAAAACGTGGAAGATTGGAAAGTGACCCGCTTTAGCTGGCAGAGTGAATCCGAAAACAAACAGTTGACCCGCACCAGCTGCTCGTGAAGGCAGGCGGATACGTTGATATTACTTACAGAAATGTCTTACATTATGCCATCCTTGATGCGCTTGAGGATCTAGAAATCGGCGGACGACGGTATGCATGGATCGTGAGCTACCTTAGCGACCGTACCGTGTATATGTCAACAAGCGATGGAGATACAGGCCATTATAACATTCACCGTGGTGTTCCCCAAGGGAGTGTTCTCAGTCCGACACTTTTTAACATCACTTTGATTGGTCTTGCTACTGAACTTCCTGACACGGTGAAGGTGAGCACATATGCGGACGACATCTGCGTCTGGGCTTCTGGAGCTACGCGCTCCCAACTGCGTGCTCGACTACAACGTGCAGTTACCATCACAGCAAGGTACCTATACGTCGCCAGGGTCTCACACTGTCAACTGAAAAATGCGCAGTGCTTGCACTTACTCGAAAACAAATGACAAGATACCCACTAACTGTGAACGGAACAGAAATCAGTGCTGTTGTGCAACACAAATTCCTGGGTGTTATCCTCGACCGGAATCTATCGTGGTCAAAACACGTCACAGCCTTGAAATCAAAGCTCAAGAGTTTTGTCCACGTTCTTCGGGTCATGGCCGGAGAAAGACGGGGCCCTTTGGAGGCAGCCTTCCTGCAACTGTACCAATCTTTATTCGTAGGGTACTTACGATACAGCATGTCCGTGCTTTCAAGCATGACGCCAAGTTGTGCGAGCACGCTAGAAAGCATCCAAGCTCAAGGGTTGCGCACATGTTTTGGCTTACCTCAATGCACATCAACCAAGGAAACTCTCGCCGAAACTCGGGCTTGTCCATGCAAAGTATATGTGCTCTGCGAGCCTCTCCGAGTCCACCTTCGCCTGTTGACTCGACACAGGCAACATCCCCTATCAGCGATCCCTGCCAGCCACCGAGACTGTAGTTATTGAAGAGCTATATCGCGGCTCGAGAACATCATACTGCCAAGATTCTCTCCCCCACGTGTTCCTGAGGCACCTCCGTGGCTCCTGCCTAGACCACTTGTCATACTTCAGATTCCTGGGATTATGAAGAAGTCCCTTGTATCATCGCTCGGCCTAAGGCAACTTACACCGCTGCACATTTATACTATACGTACGACGGTGTGGCGCACGTATATACTGATGAATCTACCACGTCGCGTACCTCCGCCGCAGCCTTTGTCATCCCGCAGATGAAGATAGCTCGACGTTTCAAGATAGATCACAAGACCACATCAACAGCCACGGAACATGTTGCTATTCGGGAGGCAATACGTTTCATGTCGACAGAACCCGCTCGTAAATGGAGGATACTGTGCGATGCCAAAGCTGCTCTTCAAACCATTGATGGCTTTATGAGACAAGGTCCATATCATACTTTATCGATATAAATAGCAGAGCTTCTTGGCATTGCTACAAAAAATGGACATGATGTAACATTTCAATGGATACCTGCTCATTGTGGCATAATGGGCAATGAAGCAGCGGACGCTGAAGCTAAGAGAGCTTTAAATAGTGCCCCGGAAGTGTGCATCGCGTTTTCTCGACAATAGACTAACATTCTACTTCGACGCGTAGTGCGCAACTCCATCTTAGAGCACTGGCAGAAACCGGAACACCAGCACAAGCGGCTGCACAAATGGGATCCGGAAATGAAGTTCCGTATGCCTCACAAGTTAAAGCGAAGCATCTAATGCATTATCCACCACAGTCGCCTCGGTGTGGCTTACACGAGACATTACACCCACTTGATTGGCTGTGAGGACACAGGTCCCGATTGTGGTCACTGTTGGTTGCCAGAAGCGCTCGAACATATATTTTGCGACTGTCCAGCATATGCAAGCGAACGCCAGCAACTGATATCTTCGATTGGCCGATATATTAGTCGACCATTAACCGATGAGGTTGTGTTAGGTCCTTGGCCTGATGCCAGCAGCACACATGTGGTCCCACGAGTCGTCATCGCTTTCTTAGAAGCCACTGGACTGGATGCACGTCTGCAGAGTTACCTGCAGCCTAATAAGAACATATCATCTCTCTACCTTACCATCGTCATTCATCACTCTTTCACTCCCCAGTCACCCTTCCCCAGTGTAGAGTAGCAGGCCAGAGCAAACTGTAGCTCAGGCCGACCTCTCTACCTTTCTGTAAATTAATTCTCGCTCTCTCTCTCTCACTTACAGAAAGTTTGCCAAATACTGTCAACGAGGTGCTACGACATCTTCGGCTATATAAGTGCAATAACAATAGCGGTACACCTTTACTTGCTGCAGTGAAGTTTTCGTGGAGCGCGATTTCTATATCAGTCAGAGCTGGACAACTTCTCTGTTTCGGGCATCTGCATTGGGGGCTATGCGTTGTACGCACGTACCCACTATCTGATGCATGCATGCTGTTCACTGCTGTACATGCTAAAACGTTACTTACGTAACCTTTACTTCATGTAAGCATTGATTGACTTGCAATAAAACAATTTATTGCTGCAAGTTTGCGTGATATAATGTATGCGCAATCACTCACTTATGGAAGTATGCAAAATATTAGTGAGCTTCTAGTGAGTAGTTTACTGCATTGTACTGTATGCAAACGAGATGAATTGAGACAGGGAGCTGTTCCGACGAGCGGGGGACAGCCATGACGCAGAAGCAGTCGACGACGGTGTCGTCTGCTATATGAACGGCCAGCCGCCTTATCAAAACGCCCTGGTGCTTTAAAAACCATTTCGTTTTTTACGCAACTATATATTATACAAACAATATTCTTAGTTATTATTTATTCAAAAAAGCTACTTGAGTGCAGAAGATAATAAAGACTTTTCTCAGTTGCCAGTAAAATAGTAAATTTCCAAACTTTGTACAACTGCCGCTGCCATCCAGACGGCACTACCATGGCGTCCAATATTCGTTCTCATTGGCTCTATGGGCATTTCACTCCACTGTTCGGGTTGCTAAGGGCGCACGCGCCCGCAGCTGTTGCTATGGGAGAGGGCGGCGGACGGATCCCGACGGACGCCTGACATAGCTCGACTAAGAAATGCGTTCGCATTTAAAACGCGGACAAACAAACGAGTGATACACACAACACAGAGACTTATGTACAATATGACAAACATGAACAAGCTCTCCAATTCCATCTCAGCAAGATACCTTGGTGGTTTGCGATCCTAGATGGTAAGCAAAGCACTATCATTTCTGTATCGGTGTGCATATTATACCTTCAGGGAAGTAACTAGGATGGAGTTGAGGGGGTTATGACACCCTTCGTAATGTTTCCAACTTTTAACTTTAGCCTAAGTTAGCTGTTCTCAACATTGACACCCCTTGAAAAAAAATTCTCGGTACGGCCTTGCTTTATACTTTGCGCGTGTATCCCGGCTGCGGCGGCTGCATTTCCTATGGAGGCGAAACTGCTGTAGGCCCGTATGCTCAGATTTGGGTGCACTTTAAAGAACCCCGGGGGGTCGAAATTTCCGAAGCCCTGCACTACGGCGTCTCTTATAATCACATGGTGGTTTTGGGACGTTAAACCCCACATATCAACCGTATCGATAAAAGTGCAGCTTTGATAAGCGGCGGGGAAACGTGACGCTCGCATTGATTCGAGCTCAAGAGACAACCAACAGGTATAGGCAGTGTAACGATGTAGTATAACGATATGCTGGGTAAATTTTGGCCCTAGCCGAGCAACTGCTACGTTTCGCTTCTTCGCAACAAGGGTGGGTTCACTGCTCCTAGCTTCAGTGCGAGGTATGCATGCTCGCGCGGGAGGAGGAATCAAGCGCGCAATGAGGAAGAAAGCGGAGTTTATTTTTGAGCGTCTTCCTACTGCGCGAAAGGCGTCAACGGTTGCAGTGCAGCTGCTCCCCGCGTAGGCCGGCCCAGCAACTCCGCTTGCATGGGTGGCGCCCACTTTCCTGTAGGGCGCCGCCTTCATAAGGGGCCGGACTCCTGACGACCCTTGTGGTGGAGGATCTTGTGAATCTCCATGGCCGTGGCTCGATGATCTGCAGTATCTGAAGGCCGAGACTGTTTAGTGTGCAATGTCATTACTGTATAGGTCAGGGGCGTAGTCTGAACTAAGACTTCTAAAGGGTGAACTTTACAAATCTTTATGCATGTTCGTGCTTGTTTTTGTATATGTTCGCGTACATAAGCACATGCAAAATCGAAAAAATGATCTTGGGATGGAGGGGAGGAGGATTAAACTTTTAACCGACCCCGGCTACGCATAGGGAACCAACCCCTTATGCGGTCTACGCTGTAATGGCTGCCACCTTTCTGCTGTTGCAGCTTGAATCGGATAGCAGCGTCCACACCTTAATTTCAAGGTGCTGTTGGTACTTTTTTATACTACTGCTGATCTGCAAATTTTTTATTTGGGCTAGCTGTTACGACATTCCAATGTAAGACATCCCGTTCTCTTTGTCGTCGGTATTTCATGCATTACGCGCTCAGTGCAACTATATATACATCATAAAACAACCGCCGAGTCTTTCACCAAAATGTTTGCGCTCGTGCAGCAATATCGCTGGGAAACTGAAACTCTTTCGCAGACATCATCTTTCGAAGCTTTTGTGGTAGGCTTGGAAAGACGACTGTATGTTGCTGAACACAAGACGCAACAATAGCATATATACTGTCGAGAACTCCCTATAGGGAGTTCTCGAATAGGGGCCACAAAATGTTAGGGCCCCAAAGAAATAGCGTTAGGGGCTCAAAAGACCGGCCACAACGCATGCGAAACACTCAAACCGGATTCGGGTTTTGCGTCGGGGACGCTACTTCTTGAATTCAGCGGGAGCCCCAAAGTTTGCCCCAAAAGCTTTTCATCAGACAAACTTGACGGCACCCACTGAAGCGATGGCACTTGGCCAAAACTAGAGCGACCAAGAACCCAGTAAGTGTCCAAAGTGCCGTACACCCTATAATAGGGTGTACGGCAAGCATGTGCGAAAAGTTCTCGTATATATTCGAAAACTCTTCACACTTGCTTGACCCAAAGTGTGCATACACAAAAGGCGTTGGGGCCCTAAACTTTTGGGGCCCCTATTCGAAAACTCCCTTATGTTACTCAAAGTGAGGCCTATATACGTGTGGGTGAAATTGTCACGGCTATTATTTTCATATCTTAATCACCAACGGATGTTGGTGATTAAGATTAAGATGTTGGTGATTAATCACGACGGATGTTGGAGGAATGCTGCTTATCATCAATATTCATTTAATCTACTGCATGGAATCGTGAGCCTGGACTTATGATTCTTATTTGGATCCCCTTCGAAGGCTACAAAAGCGTGCCATAAGAATAATAACTCACAGTAAGTACAACGAGCCAAGCCGACCGTTATTCCGATCGCTAAAAATACTACCCTTCGATCTTTTGCGTGACTATAAGATGACCGTTTGTGTTAACAGTATCATAAAATACAATAGCCCATTTGATGTCTCGTTATTTTATTCCTCTTCTCGCCCTAATAGAATCCTGACGCTCGGTAACTTTAACTTGGCGCCAAGAAATAACGTTTAAGGTGAGAGAATAATGCAATTCACAGGGATAAAGATCTGGAATAGTTTGCCCACTGAATTGAAGACATCACACAATGCTGCGGTAAAACTAAAAAATCAAATCTTGAGCAAGCTGTAAATGCTTCTTTTTCTCTTTGGTGGTAAGCACTTACATTTGTATAAATATACGCTGGTGAATCTTGTAAACCTAGCATTTTTTCCTTCTAACAAAAACTTGTGATAGCTTGATGTTCTTTATGTATTTTAACTGATGTTTTTGGGTGTGTCCACGAAGTTATCTGTCATAACTTTTTGTATGCGCACATGCAAATTTGTTTGGTGTGACCAGATTGTTTAAGAAGAGAAAGACTTCTCTACTCTGTATATGTGTATATTTAGAGTGTCTGTATAGCTACATATGTATTATGTGTAATTGATATTTCCCGCTTCTGTCCATTACTTTTCTCATTGGACACTACACTAGCCTCAGGCTATGGGTCCGATCAGTGTTTGTCAACCTCATGTGACAAATGATAATAAACGTTCAATCAATCAATCAATCAGTCAACATGCACGGCAAAGGAACTGTAAACACAATTTCGGCTAATAAGCACATGCATCTCTTATCACTAACAGATATGTCGCGGTGTGCCCGCAGGGGTCTAGCCAGAATTTTTGTTATTCTTCTTCTCTGGGGAGGGCAATCATACTATATGTATATTCATGCGTGCGTTTGTATGTGTGCTTGTATATATACGCAAGTTCCAATCGTGCGTGGGTTTGTAAGTGTGCCTGTATACAACCTGGTTCTAGTATACGTTGCTTGTATACATACGCAAGTAAATTTGACGAATTTTGGCAGCATTTGACCCCCCCCCCCCCCCCCGGTGCGCTCATGGTGCCCTGTGACGTTTATACATGCGTTACGGCGCTACGAGATATCAAACTCATGGACTGCAACTTAGAAGTGTGGCAGCTTGGACTATAGTTGGTATGACATGACGATAGTTATATAGCGCGAGAACAGAACGATGACAATTGTCCTTCTTGTTTCTTTGTCGTCGTTCTGTTCTCGCGCTATAACTATCGTCATGGACTACAGTTCGTCATTTGCAACTCATCAGCAGAAAATTACTGAATTTTGGTCACATATAACTAGTGACACGCGTGTGTGCGACCTTTACGGATGTACCTGAATGTTTATTTTTTGTATTGTGGATAGAAATATGCGTAAGAAAAAAAAAAGACGGACAAAAAGGAAGAGAGCACAGACAGGCGCGTTCTATATTCGAATTGTTGTTGTGCAGGCCATGAAAATAAATGAGCTTCAAGGGCGAAACATCATTGTTGCAGGAGACAACGTTTCGACAGGCTTTGTGCACGCTGCCCTGAACAAGATAAAGATAATAGCCGAAACGTCGCATTCAGCGATATTCATTGTTCAACCAGAGATTGCCAGTTCACCCATTTCTCGTCAACACAAGAGAGCGGTATAGCTTTCCCAGCGTTCACGCTCGCGTTATAAATGGCGCGCTGCCGAAAATATCGAAAACGACGATAATGCTAACGCGTTGCGACGGTGCGATGGCTGTGACGTCTTGGCATCACGGGGTAAAGTCCAGCATGAGGACAGTTTTCGTTTCTTGGCAGCCAACATAGATGAATATAAATGTATCGATGATACGTGCATAGCAACAAACACCACGAAATCAAAACGAAGAATGAATTGAATGACTATCACTGTTGTTGTTTTCACCAAGATACGTAGCCATGCAGATGTTTTATTTATTTTATTATTTATTATTATTTTTTGAGGGGGTGGGTAGTTGATATTTCATTCGTCTCAACTAGGTGCCGGGCAGGCAAATCTGGTTGTGTCACTTTGTATACCATGGCGAAAAAAAAAATCGGGAAAAACCAGGGTGTGACACACAGGGCTCGTTCCCACCTTTCCCTCAATTTTTTTTTCCGCCATGGCATACAGAGCGAAAAAATGACAATTTCAACAATTTCAAGTAGGTGCCCTTTTACCCACCCCCTTCTAAAAAAACATTCTGCCTACGCCTCTGCTGGGGGCAGTGAATTTCACCTCATTATATTAAAAATTAAAAATAATTGGTCATTATGACAAAAACGAAAATACTGAGAACGAGTGAACCAGCTCGAGAACAGGTGAACTATACAGCAGAAGCTTTCGGGACGTAAATCTTTCAGGAAATTTACATTCTCATTTTGTGGCGAAACATAACAAAGTCAGAGCTACAGCCCGTATAGTTTGTAATGCAACCCATTGCTAGATTCGCCTCATTGCACACTAACAGAGAAGAAATTAGACTGCTGTATGACCTATACGTCCCGTTAACTTTTGTGTCGAGTGTACATCACATATCAAGGAAATTTGTAAACACGGAAGAAAAGAAACACAGAAAACGAATACATGAAAGAACATGTGATAAAGGCTATGATGGCTATACGTTAGAGTTTTATAAAGGCTGAGAAACGAACAAGGGTATGAAACAGTCATGCCTATAGGTAAAAAAGATATGGCGTAAGGAAATCGTGCAGTTCTGACTCTTTCCTGGTGGGGCATTGAAAAATAACGCGAGTATTTGGAGCCGTAAAATGTTGGCACGCGATAATCAAAGCTAGATGCGCCGTAATCTGTGTGTGGATTTGTGCGGCACTGGTATCAGTCATTTCAATAGCAATAGCTATGTTCACTCTGTGCGACACAGACTAAGTGGCTACACTTTTCTGAATAAACGGTGAGTTTCTCATCACAAAAGTTCTGGGCGTGTCGAGCCAGTGAAGCAAGGAATTATATAGCTGCTGCTTTAATTATAAGTTGTGCCGAAACCACGTGTACCTAAGGGGAAACTTCCAGTTAACTTTCGCGGCATTTTCAGCTGTATATAGGCGCAATTTTTTATGTACTGATTTTTTATTTATGTATAATAACAATTCATGTTTTATTTGTTAATCACCGACCTATAAAGAACATTGGATCAGGGGCATGAAATAAATGTGCTAGTGCAAAGATAATAAGCTAGGACAACTAAAGAGAACTTATTTTTCGCATAGTTAATTACCGTATCATAATTCCGAAATTAAAGTGCTTACCACTATGAAGACGCTTGGTAAACGAGAAAACGTGCAAAAATAAAATGCAGGTGGCAACACAACACAAATTTCTATATACCAAATGCCACGATGTCTTTAGATTTTTACGGCATCTATACGAGACCGTAGTTCCTAATCAATAAGAATTAAGTACATTGTCCTCGAAGAGGTCCATGGACTTACTGCGCCACATCGATTAGGTGCACGGAATATGTTGCTTGCGCATTCTGTACAATAAATAATAATAAGCTTCACGTCCCATGCAAATTTAGCCACGATTATGAGAGGCCCCGCCGCGGTGGCCTAGTGGCTAAGGTACTCGGCTGCTGACCCGCAGGTCGCCCGATCGAATCTCGGCTGCGGCGGCTGCATTTCCGATGGAGGCGGAAATATTGTATGCCCGTGTGCTCATATTTGGGTGCACGTTAATAAAAACCCAGGTGGTCAAAACATCTGGAGCCCCCCACCACGGCGTCTCTCATAATCGTGTGGTGGTTTTGGGACGTTAAACCCCACATATCAATCAATCAATTAATCCCGATTATGAGAGACGCCGTAGATGAGGGCTCGGGAAATCGACCATAGGGCGTTCTCTAACGTGCCCTGACATTGCACGTATACATGGGCCTATATCATTTTACCTCCATCACAGTGAGACTACCACGGCCGGAATCGAACCCGCGACCTTCGGATTAGGATTAGCCTTCGGATTAGCCGAGCACCTTGACCGCTACACCACCGTGACGGACGATTCTGTATAGTAGTCGTCAATAGAATACGCGTTCTTAACAATGAATATAAAGTAAATATTCGCACTTAAAACTGGGGGAATATTGCGGGCCCCTTCGAAACTAACCGGTGCCAACGTCACAATCGGATAGTGGATATGACGCTTTTATACGTGAAAGGTATGCTTTGGTGCCGCTCCTATAACATTGCAAGTGTAGTACTATCAGCCGTACTTCACCACATCATCTCCATAACCTGAATTAGCCTGAATTTACCGTTTCTCGTGACTTCCTGTCACCCAGTACTTTCTTTTAGGACCTTATGATGTGTACTGACAAACGTCTTACTGTACAGGCTGAAATCTTTCTTACGAGAAAAATTTTAACCAATCCTGACGCTGGACAGACCATTGGCGAAGTAAATCAGTCAAAGAAAAAAAAAACACTTACGAGAGAGAAGTTTCGGGAATCTGGTTTCAGAAGTCAAAACTTGCAGTGCGTTATTTTTTGAGGTAACGTAAAATTACACTTATGTCCCGACAACCCAGTCAATATCAGCTGTGCCTGGGGCCTCGTTCTAGAAGAGTGCTGTTATTTTTAAATAAGATGGTTTGCCGTACAAGTAGGTGCTCTTCATTGATCAAAACCAGCATGAAAGACTTGCTACCACAGAAATTAAAAAAAAAATAGGTGCAGCTGAATGAATGCCGGTATCTTTTGCACACGCATACGGTGTTTGCACACGCATACGGTCGACATCTGAGCCATGTGCGATTTTGAATACAGGCTTATCTGCAGAACACAAATGAGTCTTACGTATACAGGGAACACCGCTCCTCGTGCTTGCGCTGAACGATTCTCCGTGCCACAGTGCCATTTAGTGTGCACACACAAAACGAAGTGCGCGCAGCTCACTTTCATTCAAGCAACGGACGAATTCCACTGGCGCTTCTCTACGGAGACTTGTCGCGTTCACGTCACAAAATCCTCCATCATAAGACACATCACCACGGTTTGAGCTGCACACATCGATAGGCGAACTTATATCGGGTGAAACAGCGTTGACTTCGACGAAGTTCGAATGGCTACGTCCATTTTACCTTAGAACGAGGTTGCGAAAGCAAATGAGGACACAAAACGAATGACGCTCCTCCCACGACGTGTGGGATATGCCAATTGGTTGCGGCCGCGGACCAACGCTAAGCCGTCCCCCGCTAAGAATCTTCCCTTTCCGTCGAGGTGCTAATTTTGAACACCGGGAGCCGGGTGTACCGCTCCGTTCGGTGCACGGGGCTTGTAGCCGGTTCTTTGAAGGCTCACAGCATCTTGAACTGAGCACCCCCAGTTTGGCCGCACTGTTTTAGGTCGTTGCCAGCCCGAAGGGCGGAAGATCAGTGAACTGTTTTTAATAGTGTGTGCGAAAGAGGATGCTCTAGCGGGGAGTCGCCGTAAAGAAGACTCGTTGCCGCTAGGATATTATTCTCTTGGACGCCGAATATTCAGGTGGGGACTGATGGTCATGTTTTGCGCTTCTGCGCGGTGTTCCGGTTATATTCAAGCTGACCGTCAGCCATAGCATCCGTTAAAAGGCAAACTTGAAATGCTGACTACGTGACGAAATGTTGGGCCGCTAAAACATACGCGTAGTCTTGCGTGTATCGCAGCAATCTCTGGCATTCATCTAAAGACATGCAGATGGTTCGCAGGATTCAAGATGTCTGCCGCTGCCATATGCACGCCCTTCTGTTGTGTTTTGGATTTTGTGAACTTTTAGAGGGCGTTGTTTTCGTGTTCGTGTAGACGTGCTGCAAATCACCGCACTGTTTATCGCATACAACATTGTGGAACGTGTTCTGCGCGGGCTAATTGTCTTCATGCAGACGCGCCGACCTCATGTTTCCAGGGATCGCGTGGACGCGACTGTCGGCTGATGTTACCCAATCTTGACGAGGTGTTCCGGTGTACATGACCGCTTCATTGTTTGGTCGCAATCTTCTCAGTTTTCTGTCGGGATTCTGGCAGGTATACGGGACCCCACCGGTGGCACGTCGTTGTAGCCCTCAAGTCGTAGCCGGAGGCAAACAAAGGGCCCCGAAACGGCGAAAACTATACCGCAAACGCGCAGGCGTGCAGTTAGGCCTAACGCTCGTTGTCTTGTAAGCGCCACTATACCCAGCAACTCTGTTTCTATGCCAGGCTTGCAACCATACAAAGGTGAGCCTGTTGTGGAACGTTGAGAAGGTAGAGCACGATATTAAGACTAGGTTTGTCGATGGCACCACGTCTGATGTAGGACCGATGGCTTCGATAATGTCTGAAACAAGCAGCGTCGCCGTCACGGGCGTTGTTGGCGGGAGATGCTAATTTTGGGGCGGGCGGCCATCTTGAACACATTCTTGTTAAAACGGTCGGTGCTTGTCCACAACACGCGAGCACTGCCTACGAGCTAGGCTACGCCGTATTTTTGTCTGAGCGGCGTGGTGATACCTGTGCGGCAAACACTCACGAATATATAGCCTTTGGACTTCGTATAGGCTTGTATCAAATGTTTTGTACTTTCAATGACAGTTGATTATAGCACTGTTCTTTTTATATGTTTCAAATGAGACTGTACATAGGCAAAAGTTATTCAAAAAATTGTTCTTGTGCACGCTCGCAGCGTGTAAATATGCATCGGTGAACTAGAGAAAGGACTTGTGTATATTTGTTTTCGACTTTGCACAATCACCTTTGTGTTCCTGCAATCATGCTGATTACACAAACTGGTATAATTTCTAACGCGTGTATCTTCAATAAAGTTGGAATCGCACTTTTAAACTTGGCGCAATGCGTATGATGATCGTGTGGTGTGCTTTGTTTGCCAAACTATAAAAAAAGGAAAACGAAAAAAGTAACATAAAAACCAGAGTGATACTTCGGTGCTTATTTCTATAACTGTAGGGTACGAACGACAGATGGAGTAATGATAATTTGTAATTGTCGTTCTAACGCATCCTTGGTGGTCGAGCCCTATAGGTTGCGTAATTACCGCCAGTGATGAGCGCGATCTTCGATGGTGATTGTTGCAAAAATAATAAAGTTGAAAGAAATGAATCGTTGCGCACATTACACAACAAAACTCTGGAAATTCCAACGTATTATTTTGTGTTGATTTTTTTCCTTTGCCTCTGTTTTCTTTGTTTTTTTTCTCCGCGGAGGGAGAAGTTGACTGTTTGCGCCGACATATCCTTGTAAATAAATTCACTACATAAACGTACACTAAAGGGTGGTAGCATTGAGTGGAGGGGTCTTCCTTCCTTTCTTTCTTTCTTTCTTTCTTTCTTTCTTTCTTTCTTTCTTTCTTTCTTTCTTTCTTTCTTCAGGTATTTATTTATTTATTTATTTATTTATTTATTTATTTATTTATTTATTTTGAGTCTTCTTCCGCTGCACTACTTTAATCAATGGTAAAATAAGTGACATGATTGTACAACATACCGGGTGTTCAAAATTAAGCTTTATGATTTTTTTAAAATTAGGCGCTCGAAGGCACGTGAGAACCACTTGTGCAAATAAGTTAAGCGGCCAGGGGGACAGAAAGTTAGATGATAATTATCGCTGTCAGCAGCCCAATTAACTAAAATTTAATAATTAACTTTTTACTGGCTGCGGTAAGTTGGCATGTTTATATTGAAAAAATGTAGGCAGTGGTGTTTGTACACAGTTTCAGTTGGAAGATTTTTTCTAGCACGCCTGTGTTCCGAGATATCCGGCTCCAAAGTTTAATTGTCTTTCGCACGATTACGCATGCAAGAGGGTGAGGGTCCGCGCAAAGCTCCTCCCTAAAGTGACGCATCTGTTGCGTGTGGTGTTTAGTGTGTGAAGAGGGTGGAAGCGTAGGCATAGGTGATAGCAATTACCCTTGCCCTCTTCGGCCGGCGAAATCAAAATGTGACAGCGCGGTGCGCCATGAGCCTTACGCATGATCCTGATGAACGCGATAACAGGAGACCATTTTTCGCGACGTTTTTTCGTGACTTTAGATCACACTGAGACATCTTCTTGTGAACGCGTTAGCAGGACCGTCCTGCACTAGGGTGCCTCCGGTTAGAGCACAGCGTCTCTGCATTGAAGGTCTACCAAGGAAATCCACGTGGAGTCCTTTCGAGCTAATATGGCTGCTTCTGGCGTGAGGTATTCTACCAAAGTAAAAGTAGACGTGGTGCTTGCAATGGCTGAAATGAATGGCAACGCTTCGTTAGCAATGGAGCTTTACGCGTCTCGCCACCCACACCGTCCCCTTCCAACAAGGCCCACTTTCACAAACCTGTTTCGACGCTTCTGCACAACAGGCTCTGTCCACCTTCCGAGACGGACCAGGAAGGCAATCGTCGATGAAGACTTTGAAATCGACGTTGTCGCGTGCGTAACCTCGATGCCAGAGCTCAGCATCCGACAGATTGCCGATCAGTGCGGTCGCAGCATCGGAACAGTCACAAATGTTTTAAGAAAGCACAAGTTCCATCCATATCACGTTTACCTTCATCAGGACCTAAATGAGGCGGACTTTGAAAGGCGAGTTGACTTCTGCAATTGGGGCCTCATCAAAACTGATCAAGAAAATGACTTTTTGCACAGAATAATTTGGACTGATGAAGCTCGGTTTTGCCGAAATGGAAGTGTTAATCTTCACAACGCCCATTATTGGGCACAAGAAAACCCACACTGGCTGAGGCAGCACAAGCATCAAGTTCGCTGGAGTGTGAATGTGTGGTGCGGCATACTCGGGGACAGGATCATCGGACCTCACTTTTTTGAGGACAACTTGAACGGAAAGATGTACACAGAAGAAATATTAGGTGTTGTCATTGATGATCTTGTCTGCAGTCTTTCCCTGAATGACCTGCGCCAAGTATGGTTTCAGCACGATGGAGCACCACCACATTTTTCTACCAGGGCGAAGAACTGGTTGGACAGACGTTTTCCACAACAGTGGATTGGGCGCGCAGGAGCGATGTTTTGGCCACCAAGATCACCTGACCTTTCTCCGCTCGACTTTTTCCTTTGGGGCTACGTTAAAGATCGAGTTTACGTAACAGAGCCCAGCGATGTTAATGACATGAAGGACAGGATAACATCTGCCTGTGCGAGTATTCCTGCAGAAGTACTGCGCCGAGTCATCGAGTCGACGCGACAGCGGTTCATGCTTTGCGTTGCTGCCGAAGGCAGGCATTTTGAACACTTTTTGGGGCATTGACGTCTTGAGAGGTGAAGAGTTTCGATGAGATTTGTGCATGACCGAAATATGCTTATGTAGCAGCAGGAAATATGCGTTAGCAAGGATAAAACTGTTTCAGTTATTATTGGTGGAGTTGTTGCTCTTGTTTCAATAAAAGTTACAGTACTCGGACATCAGCAGTCACGCTATTCGCGTAGCCCAGGCAACGACCACGCATGCTTCTCTAGTGATTATTACGCACGCGCACTGGCATCCAGATTCTCCGCTCGCACCATTATCTCGGCATGGTATCTGCCACTATCGTTAGAGGCTCTGCAGTTGCGTGTTACGACACTGGTTGCAAGCGTTCTTCGATTTTTGATTTCGACGGCCGAAGAGGGCAAGGGTAATTGCTATCACCTATGCCTACGCTTCCACCCTCTTCACACACTAAACACCACACGCAACAGATGCGTCACTTTAGGGAGGAGCTTTGCGCGGACCCTCACCCTCTTGCATGCGTAATCGTGCGAAAGACAATTAAACTTTGGAGCCGGATATCTCGGAACACAGGCGTGCTAGAAAAAATCTTCCAACTGAAACTGTGTACAAACACCACTGCCTACATTTTTTCAATATAAACATGCCAACTTACCGCAGCCAGTAAAAAGTTAATTATTAAATTTTAGTTAATTGGGCTGCTGACAGCGATAATTATCATCTAACTTTCTGTCCCCCTGGCCGCTTAACTTATTTGCACAAGTGGTTCTCACGTGCCTTCGAGCGCCTAATTTTAAAAAAATCATAAAGCTTAATTTTGAACACCCGGTATATTTAGTGTTGCTTTTTTCTATACTGAATAGCATCGCTTATTTATTGTTTGGAAAATGAAACACCGTAAAAGTGTTTCATATCGGTAGCGAGCGTTACAGAACATTGTGTCTATACAATATTTGACGTTTCAAGGGAGTATCTTGAAATGTGGTTGAACTTGTTATCTATCATTTACTTGATCAATTATTTAGTTGGTATAGTTAGCGGCACTGCAACGCTTCATTGACTGCCAGCTCATATCCGAACAATCACTGTTTTATATTGTCTTTGCAGAAAACATATAAACCAGGCTTGGCTCCTCGTTTATTATGGGGCCTCAGCAAATTGCAGGTAAGCAAAAAAATCAATTTTCGTTTTCTGATTTTCTTTTTTTAACTTCAAAGAGGTTGATAAAAGGTGAAGTACATATATACGTTGGCCAGAATATGCGAATCGCCGTGTTTTTTACCGACAATTCAGTCAGTTTTGCGCACTGTTTTGCTGGCGGAAGCAGGAGAGCTAACACAAACACGACGTTGCTATTATATATGGCAGCCAAAGCAGTGTGGAAACATTATATAGCGGTGAAAACATTTATTTTGACACCGTTAGAGCGTATTTTAAAACATTGAACTGCACATATCACGTAGATTGAAGTTTTACTTAAGAAAATAATTTGCAATTATGTACTAGTTTAGCCTCTTACCCCCTCCCTCCTCCTCCTCCTCCTCCTCCTCCTCCCTCGTCTTTTCAGCACCGCAAAGGTAAAGCGTACAAACACGGACGCATAAGAAGCGATACTATCTCAACTGAAAGGGCGCACCGAGGCAACAAACGATGTCGCGCCGCCAGAACTTAGTTGCGCATGTCACGTGGGAATTTCAGTTCATTACAGATCACCAATACAGAATCCCGCAGCAGAGCGATTGAAGAGTTGCAAGAACCAGGAAGATCAGCTCAGTCCGATTGACTGGTCCCCCAGAGTGGTGGCTGCATGATGCGGAGCCCTACTGTGAGACCCCTCCCTGCGAGCCAGAAATCTCCGACGACCCGAAGCTTCCATGCAGAATTTGTCCAGCAGATACGTTTCACCACCCATGCGCAGATGCGGTGTAGCTGTACCCGTAAATCCGGCCAACGCGTTCTCTATTTTATCAATGTCAGCCAGACGCGCCCGATGCATGTAGGAGGAGGAGGAAGAAAGTTTAAGCGGAAAGACAGGGAGGTTAGCCAGTTCTTAGACCGGCTGGCTACCCTGTGCTGGGGAAAGGGGTGAGGGGAATGATAGATGTTAAAAAGAAATGTTGCGAAGAGAGGGAGAAATTACAAAAAAAAAATGCGACAGAGGAAAAGCAACATCAAAGAGTATAAGACACTAAAGTCTGTCTCTGAGGCCAGTTGTCCGCAAAAAACGCAGCAAAGCTTTCAAAGCCTTCTGGGCTGAGGATGGGCTCGGCCAATGACCCAGAATCCTTTGTTCCGAAAGAGGCCGATCGTCTAGTCTATCCAGAGCTGCAGTCAGTTTTTGTCTTGGCGCGTTGAAATAGGAGCATTCACATAGAAGGTGCGCGATGGTTTCTTCGCAGCGGCAGTAAGTGCATGTAGCAGAGCTGGCCATCCCAATGAGATAAGAGTATGCGTTCGTGAAGGCCACTCCAAGCCACAGGTGGCATAGAAGAGTCTCCTCAGCTCATGTATATATGTAAACTGGTCTATAGCGTGAATTCCGTAGAAGCAGATGTATCCAGTAGTTGGCGGCTCGTTGCCACTGTTGTCACGTATGGAGGGGGGGGGGGACAACTAACTGCTAACAAGATATAAATAAATCATGACGTCACAACCAGAAGTGGTAGTGACATCGTGCATTTGCCCTACACGGCGCTAAACTGGATTTTTTTTCAGTTGCTGACCTTTTACGTGCCGTTATAAGTACGTCATTTTATTACGCCTTATGACTCGCTCATTGCGTGCGCGCGAGAAAAGAAAAGCCAACAAGAAAAATCGAGGAAGCAAAGTTGTTCTATATTTGTCAAACGGTGCACTTGCAATACACATTGAAACATCGCCGATGAAACTGTGAAACGACTGTTCCCGATAGCTTAATAGTTCGAAAACTCACGTTACCCGATCGTGGAAAAACCACTAGAGCGAGACAGCATGCAGCTATGGGAATATCGCTTTGGCAACCGTAGAGCCACGTTGCCTAGCGTGTCGCATTCACCGTTACCAAAGACGAGGGCATGCCGGCCTTGCACCAGCGAAGGCCGGCAGCTCTTAAATGTCACACCCAGTATACAGCACATAAACAAATAAATAAACTGCTGAAGGTACACGCACGTAACCACCACGCGCGTCGCTGTTCGTGGTGCTATGCGGGCAACCAATGGGGAAGCGTCACTACCATAAGGGGGCGGGAGGACTTAAAAGGGGACCCTATATACATTGACATGATAGAGAGGGGTGCTGCGACTAGCGGAAGCGGGGAGGGGGCTCAAAGTCGTTTCCATACTTTTACATAATTATGAGGGGGACGACGACGAAGGGGTGCTGTG
Source organism: Rhipicephalus microplus (assembly GCF_043290135.1). Lineage (NCBI taxonomy): Eukaryota > Metazoa > Arthropoda > Arachnida > Ixodida > Ixodidae > Rhipicephalus > Rhipicephalus microplus. Next base: position 278,695,848 of record NC_134700.1, on the reverse strand, counting down.
AAGACGCACTGGTTCCCCCGACCATGCGCACACTGCAATAGCGGCACCACGCTTATTTCTTCCTCTTCCCTTTCAAAGTCACTCTGAAACGCTGTTGCATGCGCTGTAATCAGACGGCGGCATTGCTTCGAGCCACAAAGAAGGAGCACGAAGGAGCAAATCTGACAAATGTATACGATATTGGCGTGGGAAAGACGTCTATCGCATCTATAAAGCGCTCGGAAGCATGGTGTGATGCAAGCAGCGCTATACCCATCACGTAGCGTCGCATTACGACCACTCCCTGAACGTGCGGTGAGCTAAGGCAGACCGAAGCCAACAAGCAAGAGCAGATTGTAAATAATTCAATAAAGTTTTCAATCAATCAATCAATCAATCCCGTTGAGAAGCACGCGTTTGCACTGGCGTTGAAAGAAATAAAGGAGGCGTTACTCCGGCACATGGGCGTGAGGGTTTACGAGACAGGTAACTCTTGAGGCATTTAATTTTTCCATTATGTAAGTTCATCGAAGTCTGACTTGTTCATGCGCTTCCACTATATATGGTCTGTCAGGCCTCAGCCGTTCGCCGCTTTTCTTCATTGTTGCACCTGCACAACGCATTCATCTAATTTTCGCTTACTCTTACACTCTAGACGACGTGAAGAATCGGATAGTGTAGCTTCCGCTTAATGACCGCTTATGTATCATTAGTCTATGATTAACGCAACGGCCCATCTATACGGGTGTGTCCAATCGCTTGTTCTTGTACGTATATACTCAACTTTTCATCGCTGTTCTTCGGAACCATCGCTGCCGCGATGCTGTAGCCGTTATGGTGCTTCACAGGTGACCCGAACAGCGGCCGTTACAGTGACGTAGCCAAGCCCCCCTCCTCCCATTCGAAATAATTTCTGCCCACACCCCTGGACCCGGAGATTGCGGGATTGACCCCCGTATTCTAGAACCTCCCTTCACTCAACGCTTCGCCTTCACTTGAGAAAACCGATGGGAGCGCCATCTCTAGATACGGCAAGTCACGGCACATCAACAATAGTCTGCTGCGATTCTTGAGCAGCACAGAGCCATTTTCAGCCGAGAGGTGGCGAAGTGCTCAACTCTGTCAAGTGTAGAATGAAAGTCGAGTCGAGGAGCGTTTGTGAATACGGGGGTGAGTCTCGGCCGGTATAAGACCACGTTTCGATGAAGCCGGAATGCTGGACGCCTGTGTGCTTCTATTTAAATGCCCGTAAAGGAAACTCTTGTGATTGAAATTTCCAGAGCCCTCCGCTACGGCGTCTCTAACAAAAATATCGGTGTTTTGAGACGTTAAACCCACACATTTTAATAATTATTATCATTTCCAGGACCAGAAAGGTGTCTCATGCTGAGCGACCACGTCTCCAGAAGGGACAGGTCTCCGACGGCAGTGCAACCAACGTACACGTCCTCTCGGCACGGGGAACGGCCCTTGGAATACCACTCTTCGTCGTCGTCGCTATGCGAGCAGCTGGCTGCGAGGTCCCGTGGTGGATCAGCGCAGGAATTCGCTCGTCTCACGCCGAGCAACCTGGCTCGCTACCAGATGTATTTGTCCAGGACCGAAGACAGTGCCTCGTCCATCGAGGAGGTGGTGCGAACGCGGTCAGGCCGGACGCTTCGCATGAGGCCCACTAGGTGAGCTTTATATGCGCATATATTATAGCCGTTATCTTTGTGTGGAAACTATAGGAAAACTGAGTGGCAGAAAAAAAAAAGACTGCAAACGCGGCTGGTGGCCACTGAACCAGTAAGTGTTGGTTGTCGTCATTGCCATTGTTCTTATTTTATGTTCGGTGTTGTCAGCGAAGTTGCCAACGAGCTCAAATCACTCTTCTGTGGAGCTAAAGCTTTGCCTTGATTCAGGTCAGCTATATATGCATTGCCTTGCCTGGCGTGTTTTTTTTTTGTGTGTGTGTGTGTGTGAAATGACCTCAGTGTTGAAAATATGAACAGTGTCCTTATAGATCTGACTCAATAGACTTGCGTGTATTGAAAAAATTAACAAAGAAAGATCAGATTGGTTAAGTGTCACGCTGAAGCCAAGTTACCGATAATGGAACTTGTCCTCATGCAGGCCCGAAGTGTTCACATGATCAAATTGCCTTGACGAAGACAAATCTTTTTATTCGACACGTTGGCTGCAGTCCGGCATGCCTTGTTTGATTGTACCATTGACTAGTGAGATATAGCTTCAATTAGTAATGAATACCTTTTTTTTGAAAACTGAGAAATAAATTCTTTTACTTTCACATAATCTTCCATATTTACAACGATGCATGGCGTCGAAAATCAGGGCGTGGCCTTAAGCTGCGCCTATTTGGCTCGGCGTCTGACGCAGAATAGAACGCTAAATCTATTCATTTTTGGTTTAGAAGTTCCATGCTTTACAGCTATAGGATATCGCTGACTGCAATTTTTTTGAACAAGGACCGAGATAACCTGCAAAACGGATAACACGCGCCTCTTACTTTATGCTTGCTGTGTGCACCGTGGTTTTAACAGATAACGTCTCATTTTGAGAGCTTTTGAGCGACGTACGTCACAGAATGCGAACACGCGTCTTGTGACGTGCATTTGTAAGTTACGCCGTTACTTATTTGCAAGTTACATAGCTGTTACACAGTCTGCCGTCTTTGTGTAGCATCGACTGTACACGTTTCCGCCCATTGCTTCTCTCTCTATCTCTCTGTCTCGTCCATGTGTGTGTGTATTTCATGTGGAGAGGCACACTTTCAAAGCTCAGTGTAGCAAAAAAAAAAAAAAAACGTGTAAGTATACCGGCACACGCGAGTCGATGGCACGTGCGCGACGAGACCGTGGTTCGCTCTGCGGGAGGCGTGAAACCCGATTCTTACACGCGCGCTGCTGTGAGGCGACGGCGGCGGCTGGAACTATAGCGCTCGAGTCCGCACTCAGCCGGCGCGTTACGTTCACCCGCCGTGCGACCGTGTATACGCAAGCGCTCGCAATCTGGTGCCCCTTATTTGACGCCTGCTTTGTGACACGGTCTTTTACTTTTGTCTGTCATATACACATCATGGCGTATACCCGCTGAAGCTATGCATCCCGAAATGACGTTCTGGCAACGCCCCTGCGAAGAATAGCTCTTTCGGTGATTCATGCATGTACGCAGGTACAAATAACATAAGTTCTCCAGCCGAGTTAGAGTCCAAGCATAAAAGGTAAGGACTGTGCTCTGATCCGACGTTTCGGGACCGATTCGATCCCTTCTTCAGGGGTGACTGCTCGGTCGGATCTGAAGCTCGCGATTTTTCTTGGCGGTGCACATCGCCCTCTTCATCGTCCCTCTTTCCACCGTTGATGTTGCTGCGGTGTGGAAAGAAGTACGATGAAGAGGGCGACATCGTCAAAAAAAAAAAAAAATGCGAGCTTCAGAGCCGACTGATGAAGAGGGCGACACCGTCAAAAAAAAAAAAAAATGCCAGCTTCAGAGCCGACTCAGTAGTCACCCCTGAAGAAGGGATCGAATTGGACCCGAAACGTCGGGGCAGTGCACAGTCCTTACCTTTTATGTTTGGATTATAACTTGGCTGGAGAATTTACGTGATTAGTATTAAAGTTCACCCAGCCAGACAGATATCTGTCGAAGATGTTCACCTTATGTAGCCAGGTACATGCATGAGTCACATGGTTGGTACATGAATATTTCCATTGCAGTGCCCGGCGGGCTGTATAACAGCGCCTCCTCACACATGACCTTAGTGAATTGCTCTGAACATATTCGTATCTATCTGTCCCAACCGGAGAGACTTGCTGTCCTCAATAGGGCCTCCTAAAGGACGGTTTCTTATAACGTATACCTACGCACGCGTGCACTCGAGTTACTGCCAGCAGCATATGGCAGGCATACTTAATTAAGATAAAGTGCAAATGTCTTAGTAAACGAAGAAAAGCTATCGCTTCTCAGTTCAGAATATATGTTTCCCCGACGGCTGTGTGCGAATATGTATTAAATAATGTATTAGCCTTAATTTATTTTATATAGTGTGCAGCGTCAGTACATAATCTCTGTCGGTTTAAGCATGCGAGAGGGTTTTTACTTCAAATGAAATCCTTATGTTTTCACAGTTTCGACGCACTTTGCGTGGCGTTCCTTTCTGTGCATTGACGTAATAATTACAGTGTACAGGGAAAGTATTAACCAACTATATCCCGTCACGATGATCTTTTCTTACGTGTGCGCAATGACGAGCGACTATAGCGATCAACAACGCGCAGGTGCCGCCTGCAGGAGCGCCCTCGCAAGAAGCGTCATGTGCTGCAGAGCATGGCCCGACCCCTGAAAAAGTGGCTTATCCGGCACCGGGACAAGCCGTACCCAAGCAAGGCCGAGAAGCTAGCGCTGGCGCTCGGCTCGCACATGACGCTCGAACAGGTCTCCAACTGGTTCGCCAACGCGCGGCGAAGGCTCAAGAACACGGTGAGTGTGTACACAATTGGCACTGACGTCATCGCGGCCGTCATGTTAGTGTTCTAGTACGCTTAGAAGCCCCGTAAACGGGAACCCCGGTGGAACGAAATCGTCGAAGCGATCTCTGTTCGTTCCTAGTGAGAATTTCATTGTTGTGAAAATAGAAAAAATCACGGCTTTGCCGCAAAGGTGAAGCAATGAACGCGAAAGCAACAAATTGAAAGGTCACGGGCAGAATGGAAAGCAGATCAAAACGTGCCCCGCGCTTATCATACACAAATGACGCACGAAACGTATTCACAGGTACAGATGTACGCGAATAAGCGTCTCCGTTGTCACTTCGCTGTGTCTAAAAAACGCGCGCTATTCGCAAACAGAGACTGCAATGATTGCAGTGACCTTTGTGCGCCCGGTAACTACAACAGAATCGGTCCATGTTAAGCCCGAGGCCAGCCAAGACGTACGATTCTCGCCACCGCGAGATAAGGACGTGTGAAAAAGTGTAGCCCCCTCCCCCCCCCCCCCTATATACTATAAGCGGGGCAAAGCACGGGTGGAGGAAGAGCGCGCGCACCGCCGCGCGATGTGCCCCGCCATCTTGCTGGTAATGCTGAAAACACGATGATTCCCCCTGAGTTGCCCGTCAGCAGCGGTAAGTGGTAGAAATAAATGGCTTGCCGTTCGATCGTTGAAGGACGTGCTCCTCGATAGCTTTTTTATGTTCTTTCTTTCAAACAACCCTATTACACCACATTCCTGACTTCTCTGTATTTTCAGACAAAGGAGAACGACACACCTTGTCACCGTTCTTGCTCCTCTATAGCTTTTTTTTGTTCTTTCTTTCAAACAACCCAATTACACCACATTCTTGACTTCTCTGTATTTTCAGACAAGGGAGAACGACACACCTTGTCACCGTTCTTGCGCAAAGTTTTATTTTATTTTATTTTATTTTATTTATTTCCGTATTCTTTACAAAAATGCCCATGAAGGAGGCGAAAGGAGAGAGCGTCTCCTGACTTGGCCCATTCTTCGTCAGTCACCTCGGGCAATTACAGCCAAACAGTACATAGAAAATTCTAGATTATGCATACCAATTATGATTCGAAATTTAAGAATATGCATACAAGTTGTGTTCTCATATCGTTTCTTAAGGGCAAGGTTTTCGATAGATTACCTAACTAAAGTGAAAAGAAAGCACCTTATGAAAGACTTATTACAGAATGTTTTTCCTGTGCCTCTTTACCGTTCAAAGTATGAAAAATCACATGGACAAGACGTACTAAAGCGAGTGAAAAACATGTGGACGCCACCAAATGAACACTCTTTTTCAAGCTTCATACGGGAACTTTGCCAGTGAAAACGTGGCTTGAAAAGAGACGTGTGTATTTACTATGGGAAGCAGCTGTCTCCTGTGTAACAAACCTGAGATCATTGAACATGCATTCATTGATTGTAAGAATTCCATTTTCGTTTGGGTCATTTTACAGAGGACTTAAAAAAAATTAGCTCTTACTCCACATGGAATTCGTTTTTGCCTTGTGATAGTTCTGTACAACATTTGGACGTTATTATGTTACTTGGTCTTCATTCGGTTTGGCGTAGCATGTTATCGTAAAGACACTGTGATGTAAGAGTTCTATCCGTTCACGAGTGTTTCGTGGAAGCTGTTCTAAAAGTGCGAGATGTGTATAAGACTACCGGCTGTGTTGAAGATGCAATAGCTTGCTTGGATGCGTTAACACACATGAAGCACGTGTGATGTGTGATAGTTAGATTAACTTGACCTGTAGTCAAGAAGGCAATAAAGGAAAGAAAAGAAAAAAGCTCCTCAATAGCGCAGCTGTTAACGCCTCGCACTGGCGATGCAAGAGACCGAAGTTCGATTCCGCGCACTGGAGTCTTTTTTTCTGATTTTTTTCTTTCTTGCATCTTCATATATATATATATATATATATATATATATATATATATATATATATATATATAGTGGGAGTAATAATTCAATGGGCCAGTTAGTCTTCGTGAAGGTATGGGATATGGCACAACGGGAGCGTTGTCAACAAGAATAAATATATTTATTTCCCAACAGTTTCGGGATTCTCCCTTCATCAGGGGATGAGTTATATATATATATATATATATATATATTCCTCGAAATAAACCACGTTGTGACCGCTCACGGAGGATCTACTAGACTATATATATATATATATATATATATATATATATATATATATATATATATATATATATATATATATATATATATATATATATATATATATATATATATATATATATATATATATATATATATATATATATATATATATATACGGTGAGCTGGTGAGCGACGGCGACGCCAACGCCGGTGGCAAAATCCAGCCGACAGTGTCCATATAATTGCTATCGCAATCAAAGAACGTACAACAAAAATTTACTTAAAGTCGTCACGCGTACTGCTCTGTTTCGCGTTGCTTTGAATAAGCTTGGCGGCTCGAACTTAGTCACTTAATAAGCTTTCCGTAGCACCCGGGAAATTGCAGTTGATATCGAAAGCATCAGCTATTTCGCGCGGACTTGCATTTCTTGCGTTTCGCTGCTTTCCTCACTCTCGTCGTCATTCTCGTTTTCTTCGCGCAGGCTTTTCATGAAAGGCAGAACTCTTTCTTCTCGATCAGGTCTGCATGCGTCACCACACGAAAAAGACGTGCCCTTCAACAGCGTGTGCACTTATGGCGAATTCCATTGGGAGAGCAGGTGCACTCAAAAGCACGCTCAAAGTGCTCTCTTCCGAGGCGGCGTGTTTCAGTGGTCGAACAGGAGTAGGAGCACTGTCATCCATTGGTAGAGCGAGAGCGCTTTTGCTGCGCCGAGAGCAGCCAGGAGCAGTTCTGTCTGCTCCCTCTTAAAAAGCGGAGTGAGTGGAAAACGCAGGAAACCACGTGTTTGGAACGTCATGTCCGGACATACCCTCTCAGCAATCCTCCTCACTTGTTTACATTTTGCGGCGTCGTGTCGGGCGGTTATGGCGGCAGCGAAGCGTGCGTGGTGCTCGGGCTCGAACGATTTTAACGTCGTAGCGGCAGATTCTGGCAGTGAACGTCCACCTTGCCTGCCTTCAGATTCACGGATGGCGGAGGCAGCAAAACGTCGTCGTCTTGCCGAAGTATTTGACGAGCTAGACGATGTCAGCAGCGATAGCTGCTGGAGCTCTACGTCCGAGTCGAGTTCAAGCAGCAGCGACGATGACGACGAAGTGTATGCAGCAGCGTTTCAGCAGCTCTTTTCTCTGCCAGAGCGAAGGCCGAAAGTGGAAGCATATGTTACAAAGACGGTGGCTAGCTACTCCGACGAGGAGGTGAGTCATTCGGCTTCTGTTTTAATTAGGTTGCTTAAAGGCCTGTTTTCTTCCAGTTCAAAAGAAATTTCCGCGTCACGCGGCCGGTCGTGGACTTCTTGGCAGCAGAATTCGCCAAGTCACCGCACTGCCCTCAGAACAGTGATCATGGTGGCCTGCCTGCCAAGTCGGCTGAAGAACACATTCTCTCCTTTCTTTGGTGAGTGTCCGTACGTTTAGGAATGCCGCTGTCATCAGGTCACTGCATAATCCGTTTTATAGTGGGTTAGAGGCATATGAAATATTGCAAATAAATGTACCTAATTCGCAGCATGTCATTGGACCACCTTGCTTTAAACTTGTTAAATGCTACTAGCGAGTGTCGAACGTAATAGAGTTATAGTATTTTGTGAAATGCTTTCGTAGTTTGTACACCTACACACTGAGCTTCACAAAATTCTCGTTACTAGAATCAGTGGCAAAGCATAATTCATGATGCATCATTACAAACAACCATGAAAACTTTTGCTCACGAAGCATTTCAAATCGGCTGTGTCAGCAGGTTCACAGTGAGCTTCATCTCCACACTTATAAATGTAATGCGCGAATTAAAATTAGAATTTGTTATTTAGATAGTGCTTCTACTAATCAAATATTTTGAGTTTCTAAGGTGTCACCCAAAAAGGTGGAATCGTGTTTTCTGACTTCAGTTGTCTTGCTAATTTGCTTCATTGACAGCGACAGCATTGTTAACACCATTATTCAGTCATTGACAGCAACAGCAAGCTTAATTCCATTATTTAATTAGAGTATCCTCTCCTTTTCAGGTATGCAGCCAACAAAGCATGCATTAGAGATGTCGCTGGCCGCTTTGAAGTCGCAGAAAGCACTCACCACAGAATGATGGGCCGAGTAACTGCATTCCTGCTCGACATAGCACCGAATGTAATCAAGTTCCCCAGTGACCTGCAGAAGCTTGCTGTGGATTTTGAGAAGGTAACTATGCTTTTGTAAACATGCTATTTAAGGTATAAACTACAGTTTTTTTCACACCAATGTCATACAGCTCTACACAACTCAAGGGACCAGACTAAGAGGAATTACACCTACTCAAACCACAATAAGGACTGAAAGCAACTGATATGCAGGATCAGAACTGCAAATGAACAGAAAATGTAAAAATGCAAGAGATATGAAAGAGCACCACACAGTCAAGCCTCCTTCATGTGTATTACAAATGCTGTCAGCAATCGGACATTTTTCTTGAGTAGTTTTGACCATGTGATGCTGTTTCATATCTCTTCTATTTTCCCATCTTCTGCTTAGTGATGTACATCTAGTACTTGTCCTGCATGTACAGTGAATAAACCTAGAGTTCAGTTACTTGTGCACTCTGTATGTACTCTGTATGTGTCATTAATTCCCCTTCGTGCGGTCCCATGTGTTCTTTACCGCTCTACTATTACAATTATGAATTAGTTAGTGCCAGAATGCACCTTTTAAATAAGTTATTACAATTATTTTTCCCAGATGCTTCACAATTAAATAGCCAGTTAATTTCAATCATGTGTACCGGTAGTGTATTGCACTCGCCGTTATGAGCTTCAAGTCTCCAGTTTGTTTTAAACTTTTCCGCATGTTATTGGCACCTTTCATTACCCTTAGTGCCATGCTTATTTGACTATGTGTGTGCACATTTTTTTCTCTTGCAGCTGTCGGGATTCCCAGACACAATTGGGTGTGTTGACGGAAGCTACATGCCTATCAGGTGCCCAGCCAGGAAAGTGCGATCTGTTTATATAAACCGGCACCATTACCTATCCTTGACACTTCAAGGTGTTTGTGACAACAAGAAGAGGTTTCTTGATGCCAGCACTGGCTACCCAAGCAAAATTCATGACGCACGCATTTTCCGTCGGTCCAGGATTTCAAGTGTTTTGCCACAACTGTGCTCTAGCAAGTACCATATAGTGGGGGATGCTGCATATCCTTTCCGGGAGTACCTGATGACACCAATTCGAGACTATGGGAATCTTGACAGCATCAAAAAAACCTTCAATGCAAGACTCTCCGGGACAAGGGTGCTTATTGAAAATACTTTTGGCGATTTAAAAAATCGTTTCAGACAACTGCACAGGTTGGATATGTGGACAGTGGATAACATGTCCAAGTTTATCATTTCATGCTGTGTGCTTCACAACCTCTGCATTGATTGTGGAGATTTGCCAGAGAACCTGTCACGAGACCTGTCACTTACCTCACAAACAACAAATGTAGACTCAAGCTCTTCTGCAGTTCAAGTAAGCAGCAGTAGTGTAGCCCAACAGGATAGCCTATTACGTGGCTTGGCTAGCATCAAGAGAGATCACTTGATGATAAAAATGGGGTTGCAGAACCAGCAGCCATGAAACAAGGAATTCCTTTACGTGTTATGCAGTTGTGAGCAAATATATGCTTACCAAAGGCCCACCTGAAAAGCTGAACTCGTTAAAACACCTTCAAGGTTGGGAAAAATTGTCCTTACCACACACCTGTTGGCCCATTTGCATTTTCTCAAGGTAGTGTATTGTGCCAAACTAGAAAATAAAAGACATTGAAACTAAGTAATCGCTTTGGGTAGTACGTTTATTTATTTAAAACTACCACTTTATTTTGGAAGTCCAAAGGCCTGACGGAGAATCTCCATTTTTTCTTCATGCATTTTGCGCCGCTCTTCACGAAGCACCTGTCGCTCGGCCTGCCTTTCAGCTCTTCGATTTTCTTTTTCTTGACGTCTGGCCGCCTTTTGAGCCTCCTTTTCTTCTTGCAGTGCCCTCATTTCAGTAAAAAACAACTGCATGTGTGCCAGGCGTGCAGTTCCTACCCGTGGCTTCGTGTCGGGATTTGAGGACTGCGTCTTATTTTCCTCAGTGGTGTTGGCAGGTGACAACACGGCCGGAGATTCGGGCGAGGCTTTGAATGTAGCCCCTGAGGCGTCTCGCTCTACCTCCGGTTCAATGCTGTCATCAATGCTTTCAATTTTTTTCACCTCGTCGTCAAAAGGCACAGGGGTGGGTGAAGCACCAGACCTTTTGTTATGGTCGGAAGACGCCTTCCGACGCCTAATTACTGTTTTGTACCTATTTTCACACTGTTCTGGGGTTTTGGCTATGCCAAGCACAGCCTCGATGTCCATCGATATTTGTTTAAAGGCTTGCTTCCTGTTTTTGAATTTTTTAAATGGGCCAATCTGAGGGAAATATTTGAGGTAGTACTCTAGGAGCAGCCTTGTTTGCCCCTCTGTCCATTCAGCAGCTAGAATAAGAAAGAACCAACACATAAATGGTTTATTGGGAAACTGTCGGTCATTGTGCAGGCATTACTTATAATTGAATAATTTAACACACAGCACGGTCACTTGAGCTTAATTATCAATCAGCAAGCATTAATCAACAAAACAAGCATTTGCGCAGACTAGCAAACATACATAAGTGATAAGTTCTGGTATTGTGCATGTAAATGCAATATGCAAATTGTGCCAGTCTTCCAGTAATTGTAGTGGTCTGCTTTCCATGCTCTCTTTTTTTTTTTTGTCATTTAAGGATCACTCCTACAAGTACACTTTTACACGCTCTGATGCATGCTTGTTAGATTTACCCAAGAACACTTGCTGAGGCAATTGTAGACACTCAGTGTTAATATACTTGCCTCCACCTCCTCTCCTGGAGCCTGATGGCTTGCTTTGAGCACCAGTCTCCCCGTCAGCTGATCTTGATGCAGTGGGAGCTGGCAGGTGCAGAGTATCTGTGCCATCTAAAAAATATAAATGAGCAGTAAATGTAGTGCCTCGCAATAATGTTAATACTAATACTTACCACCTCCTGTTTCAACGCATGGCAATCTGAGCTCCATGCGCATTTCTTGGCACATCGCCTTGGCACATCGCCAGCCATATTTGTACGCAGAACTGCATCTGTTTTCACACAATGATGGAAATGTAATCAAATCAGTTATATAATGAAAATGGTTTCTCAAGTAGTCAGCTACATTATGCAAACTCGGATGCCTTACACTCGAAGGTAAGCGGATTAGAGCAAGCAAAAAACAAATTCTAAAAAAGTCAATTCATCATGTTACAGGGCTGCATGAAACACTGCACAAATCACTGATAATTAAAAAAAAATATCGCTTATCATACGTAGCATCTCGACCCTGCGATAAGAAATCGTGCTTCCGAGGAGATGTATGGCTTCACCGTATCACGTGGGATGCTGATCTGCCGTCTGGAGACATTAGCCACTTAAAAATCAGAAATAAAAATAAATTGTTACTGCGTGCAATACTTAGCTGCACCCACGTGACACTTGCTACACGCCACTTCGCAGTTACTTTTCTTAAAACGCTGCGAATCATTCTGTTGCTGATGGAGGGGTCTGCAATGTAAGTTTGTTTTGAATTAAGGATTAATTACTCATGCAAGGAAACTTGGCAACAGGATAGTGTACTGCAGTACTTCTAGAATTGTTTACGTTTTGTTAACTGCTGATGACAGCAGCAGCTGGTAACTGCATGAACAGTCTGATAAAGCTGTCATATCCACGGTGTTTTTCTGATATGATAAAGAATAGTGGGCTTAGGTCCACGCGCGCAAGAATGCATTGCATGCTGCATGCGCGACAAGTGCGCTGAAACAAATAAAAAGCAATCAAATTCACTTTACCTTCCGTACTAGATGGTGCCTGGTGTTGAATTAAAGACAGTAGGATGCGCTGAGCTTCCGAGTCCATCATGTAGTAGTATACGAAGCAGCAGCTTTGCAGGATAGCGCGCAAGCGAGTGCGCTGTACCAACCACTGCCACACGTGCTTTCCTTGCCCGTCCGGATCAGACCGCACGTGTTTTGCAGCAGAGGACGCTGGGATGCACAACCTTTCTCCTCACTCGCCTTTTTATTCCCTCACACCTGCTCTGCGGAGGTGTGCCGCATTCCAGTGGCAGGTCGAGTGACGCGGCTCTCAGTGCTCTGCCCCCTACTCCTCTCTGCTCGGCACCCTTACTCCTGTTCTCTCAATGGAATTCGCCATTAGACGTGGTGAAGCGTGGTCCACACTTAAGTTAGGGGCTACAGGCCATTGATGTTTGCAGAAGAAACACCCGCTTCCATCGCCGGCAAAGCTGCCGAGTCGGGCAGAGAAGTCGTGAAACCGGCGTCGGCGTGCTCAAACCTGGAAGCATTTTTCTACGACGCGGTTGCCGAAGTAACACTCTACGCCGCGGCAAGAATATATGCAGGATGAACAAAAAAATTATTTCCGATGCTTATCGGCCGGAAAGTGAGTGCCCGACTTTTTGAAAGAGCGACGCTGCAATTTTCGAGCTTCTGGGTTTTGAACTATACAGCTCTTGGTTTTGAAAAAAAATATTGTGGACCACTACCTAGAACTTTCGTTATTGCGGCAGTGCAGGGACGTAGACAGAATGTTTTATTTTCTGGGGAGAGGGGGTGGCACTTTTTTTTTTATTTCGGTGGTAGCATCCGCTTAAAATGGTCATCTTTCACTCTGTATGCCATGGCCAAAAGAACTTTGGGGGGAAGGGGGGCACGGGAATGTAGTGCCACCCTCTGGTCACGTTGAACTGCAGCATGCATGGCCGTTCGCCAGGGCCACTCCGAATTTCGTCGTTGGCACGAAAATTTCGTTCCTGGGCATCCATTTTAATCGGGGAGTCAAGGGGGTTCAACCCCTTTCCCCAATTTTTTGTCTAATTTTGCTTCCGTATATATACACACAAACGAACACACACAACATACGACTGAACCACCCTCACTCTAGCGACAAATTTCTGGCTACGCCCCTGGAGTAGTGATAAATGATCACTGTCAAAAAGCGAAGCGATGTAGGCGTGATGATATGAAACACCAACGTCATGATGGCAATCACTTTTAGGTGCTAACACGGTAATGAGGTGTTTGCATGATTTCACACGGAAACTCATTCTCGTGTTCAACTTGTGCAGACGCTTGAAAGGTCCGTTTGCGCAAACTGACCCGGTATAATAACAGGGTTGCCGCTTGTTGCTACATTGCAGCCCTCCTATACATTGCGCCTTGTATAAGCGCCTTACTACCACATCTGATCACAAAAAAATACGAGATTGACTCCACGAACGACTACTTTCTGGCTACCTATGAGTCATTTGGTGAATTTATTATTCATTTTTTTCGCCGCTAAAATAACAAGAAAGCCTAGAGACAACCAGCTATTTCCAAGCCAGCTCGCTCAAACGTTCTTCTTTTTCAACACTTACTGGCGTGCTTCAATGCACCCGAACGCATCGCACGACTCGCCCGCAAAGACAGAGTGACGAAATTGAGCCCATGTTGGTCAACTCGTGGCTAGCGCTCAAACAGAGATGCGGCCGCAACAACTCATTGAAGCTGGACTGGTAATGTGGTACTCCGCTGACCAAGATCGTTCGGTGGCTTCAACGTAAAGGACATCTAACAAAATCTAAAAAAAAAAGAGCGCGTTATTCTCTTTTGAAGTCATCCTTATTACGTGACGTCATGAGGAAATACGCTCTCGATTGGTCCATATACGAGATATATCAGTTGTTACTTGTCAATGCCACCTATAGGTCTGAAATTATCTATAGATAATTTGGCAGGCCTGCTCACTGTGTCTGCCAAGGGCATGACGTCACTCCGTTTGACCGGTGTGTTTCATTGCACAGATGTGCCTATATACGCTTGCTCTCGTCGCTCGACAGACATGAAGTGTCAAGCTCGACGAACGTTTTCGTTGCGTGCTGGTGTGCTTGTTGGCGACTCGAGAAGACCGTCTTTTTCTGTGTCTGTGAACTGCAGTGAGGATATGTGATGCGTTTTGGGCACGGGATATTCGCAATCCGTACGGCTGCAAATCCGAATGGTTTGGCGATGCTGTGTTGCGAATCGTCGCGGCAAAGGAACCGAAGTTGCGTGTGTTCTAGTTGCCTAAGGACAAGCGAAAGAGAAAATGGCAGTGTGTCGTTCGTCAAGCTGACGTCGACATCCGTTTTCTTCGTGACCCGAAGGTACGTGTGCCTGTACCAGTCATTCCAATGGCCCCATCTCCACCATGTTCAGTTTTGCTTTATAAAATAAGGGTGCCATGTGTGCGTCTGACTTGTTGGCGTAAGCCATGGCATTAAAATAATTAACGCGCGTGGCAGCAAATTCAGAACAGGCATATTCTCATTAGTCTCGGTAAACATTTTTCTATTGGCAATTAGTGCCGTGGATTTGTTGTACTACTTCTGTTCACCGTTAAATATTGTTTCGCCAAGCTGGAATAAATGCTGCTGCATTACTTAGTACATTGGTTGTGTGCACAGTATTTTCTTGCCGGTGTTTCTGCCACATTATTGGGGTCAACACCTTAGCCTAGTATGTTTCCTTGAAATTTAGATGCGTGTGTACATACATTTACGGTAAAGCGCTTTCTTAATAAGTTTTGATGACTGTGATTTTTACTGCAAGCTAGAATATTTAGGAATCACTATCAAAAATGTACCAACCTACCCTACCGGCAGTGCAGTAGAAGCACTCACGGGGGCTACACGGTTTATTATAGACCAAGTGTTAACATTTTTTTTTTTTTGAAATCTTTAAACGGGAGACGATGGTTGCAATGAATGCACATGTCCTCCCGTACGCGCGCTTGCTCGGGCAAAACGAGTGACGTCGCGGTGGCAGTGAGCAGGCCTGATAATCTTGTAGGTGCCATTGTACTTATCTCCTACCCTGCTTCGCCATGCAATCGCACGACTGTGCAGTCTACCTTATTTCGCATGACTATACCGCGCGTGATCGATCGATTTCACCTCGTTTTGTGCATTGTGCAGATAACAGCATGCAGCCAAAATCCTGAAGCTTAGTGGTTGCATTGCCCAAGTGCTTTTATGAAAAAATTGGCGAGGAACATATAGCGTCTGCAGTAAAGGCAGTAAGCGTAGGCTTGCGCAAGAGATGGGGGTAAGGGGTGAAAGGCGGCCCTTCACCTAGCTATCTTAGAGGGGGTGGGGGTGGAAAGTCGGCCCCACACATTGAAAGGGAGAGGTAACTAATGAATGATTTCTGGGATTCAACGTCCCAAAACCACCATATGATTATGAGAGACGCCGTAGTGGAAGACTTTGGAAATTTCGACCACCTTGGTGTTCTTTAACGTGCAACCCTCATCTTAGCACACGGGCCTTTACAGCATTTTCGCCTCCATTCGAAAATGCAGCCGCCGCACTCGGGATTCGACCCCACGACCTGCGGGTCAGCAGCCCAGTACCTTAATTTTATCCAGAGGAGAGGGAACTAAGCGACAAACTTTCGCTCTCCTTTGAAGGGGAGCCCTGCGCGCGCCAGCGAAGGCGAAAATGAAATTTTCCCTCTGTCGTTTTCGAAATCAGAGTCCATGATTTGGGGCTTTTTAATGTTCCTGGTCACTTGCTGGCTGTAATATTCTGAGATTAATCTATCTCTCTAGATGAAACTCGGTGTTGCACACCAACGACATGCACGGGTACATAACTAATTCACATATATTTCTCTGTAGCCTACCCGCGCGGTTTCAACTCCACGCAAGATAAAAAATTGCGCTCCTCTTTACATGTTCCCGTTTATCCGTGATGATGTTATTTTTTGTTGTACGATAAAAAGTGACCTTTGCACAAAAAGGTGGAGCGCTAAATGTGATTGGAAAAAAACTTATAACGTCACGAAGAAGCTATGGCTAGCAGTTACAACTCCAAAACTCTGGGAATAACTACAGTACTCTCAGAATGCGGACGCTCGAGCGAGAAAAGTGGTTTTTCGCTCCGTTGCTTCAACGCGAAGTAAACGGTGAAAGCGCAACGCGTACAATGGTATGAGCCACATATTGATCTCAGTCGATATAGCGCGCGGCCGCGCCCTTTTGATCAAAGTTGGCGGTTGCTACCCGAACAACGCAGCCACCTTGGCCGGCACCCCTTTCGTCTCTGCTTGAGCGGTGCCTTTCTGCAGCCTCCGCAAATCAAGCCACACCTTGGCCATTGGCCACCAGTATCAAAATCACGTCATACAGAGATAACATTAACGAGGCTCGGGATAGGACACACATACACGACACACTCATATCTTTTGTCCGGTGGCGATCCACCATTGTGTGACAGATGTGGGGAAGCACTAACAGTTCTTCACATTTTAATTCTGTGCAAACAATTGGACACTCTAAGAAAACAACACTTGCCATCACCCTACCGACAACATATACCTTTACACGCTGCAATGTTCGTCGGTAGGGAACCGCTTTTTAGTCATAAATCATCGTTAGCGTTTTTAAAAGAAATTCATAGCTTTCATGTCATATACCCGGGCATTCCGTAGCGAGACCTCTCCAGAGAGGTTTTTGCTGCGGTGGCTACACAATAAAGCACTTGCCTCACGGCCCTTGGACACAAGGGTATGAACGAGTGAGGCACTTGTGGTAATGCCATACATGTCCACCATCTTTTTTTATTATCACCAACTTTTATCATCTATTCACACCACACACACCTTTCATGGCATGGTCATGATTTTATTAATTGTATGTCTTTACCCGCATTACCGCGAGGAAATTTATGGCCCTTATACAGCCGCTAATCACAATCATTGTCCTCATCTCTTGTCCCATGAACTGGCGCTCTTTGGCCATCAAATGGCCCTTGCGCCAAAAAACACCATATATCATCATCATCATGCAGCCTCCGCAAGCTTTATCGATTTCACCTTGATTCAGAACATGACGGTGACGAAGGGAATGTGCTTCGAGTGTCAAATTTAATTGATAAATCGCAATAATATTAGCTCATCCAGTTTTGTAATGCTCACGCTGCGTGAAGTGTAACGTGCTGCTGTTCTAATTATTGAAAAAAAAATGTTGTACCGACTTTATTTCTAACGAGCTTTCGCTTAAACGGAACTTTTGTGGTATTGTTGAAAGACAAGCTGCTAACACATGTCCCTTTGTGTTTCTATTCAGTGTTCCTATAAATGTAGTTGAATTTTCTCCCCTCCTTGCATCGCAATATATGATTTGCGCGCAGGTGTACGTTCCAGGCATGAACTGGGGTGACCGCATTCGACAGTACAACAACTTCATTTCGGGCAACACCGAGCCGCTGAGCATCAGCTCTGACGACAGCATCTGGGACAGTGACTGCGAGCGGCGTGCTGGAGAAGGTGATGATGGGCTCGTCGAGGAGCGGGACAACAGTCCGCTTCAAGGTACAATAAGGGCTTCCGTCATGTTTATGCGATAGCGATATCTTTATCTCCTATCGTGGGAACCCTGGATAACTTGAGCCTCTGTTTTACGTCCTTTCAGAACAGATTTGATGCTTAATTATGTATTTGAATGTAATTGTTAGAACTCCGAAATTTATTTTTTAAGAAACTGCTCTTGTAGGCGCTTGAGCTGCGCCTACAAGAGCAGATCGCGATAGCGTAATGGGGCGTCGTACACGTCGCCTCGCGAACTGCTAGCCAGCTTCGGTTCTCGGTGCATGCATCGGCGTAAGGAAACGAACGACTGTGCGCGAAACGTCGGCCATTTTGTTCGGTAGGGTGGAGGGGGCACAAAGCCAGCTTTGTGCATTGACATTATAGGCAGGGAGGTGAGAGGGGGGGGGTGCAATGTCAGCGCCGTCGATACATTGACATGATGGGAACGGGAGCCACGATGACAACCCCCCCCCCCCCCCCCCCGAAGGACAATCCTGCGCACGCTTATCGCGATGTCAGTGAAGTTACAACGCTGATTTTTCCGGGAGCTAGCGCTCCCAGGCATGATCCCAGGCAGATGATCCAAGATGATTCCAGGCAGGTCGAGCTAACTGAGATAGAAACTCCGATGCCTATACGTTGCAGGCACTTCTCATCTAGATGCGCCGCTGCTCTCTTGCAATCTCTGCAGTGAACTAAACACGAAGCACAAAGCTGAAATTTATTAGAGATTCACAATGTGAGCCGTAATCAGGATGCGAATGGCACACAGGTATACACCACAAGCGCACATCGCAGCACGTTTGCTCATAATCGGCACAAACGTTTCCCTTTTCCAGCTCGTCTATCAGATGGCGGTGGCGTTCTGCCCGACGCGTCCGAAAGCGAGTCGCGCTGCTCGCCGCCCTCTCCCTGGCGCCTGTTGCGCATGCGCGAGCCACCGTATAGCGTGACCATGGCCTCCAAGATGGCGGGCGCGAACATGGCCTCCGAGATGGCGGGCACGAACCAGCCACGCGCCCGCCATCTCGGAGGCCCAGGCGTGACCCATAGCGTTTACTATATATACGCTAGAGAGAACTCTGATTGATATGTGGGCTTTAACGTCCCAAAATTACCATATGATTATGAGAGTCGCCGTAGTGGAGGGCTCCGGAAATTTCGACCGCCTGAAGTTCTTTAACGTGCACCCAAATCTGAGCACACGGGCCTACAACATTTCCGCCTCCATCGGAAATGCAGCCGGGATTCGAACCCACGACCCGTGGGTCAGCAGCCGAGTATAGAGAGAACTCTGGCGGTAGTGTCTGTGGGAACTACAACGCACGACGCTTCAGCGAGCATAGGAATTATGGGTAGTACACGGATTTGTCTAATTTTCGTACTTCTGTCTCCGTGTGTGTTCGTGTGGCTTGGAGCTGTTTTCTCAAGAAACAAAAATCAGCGTATGTTCAGCGGTTGTGCTTCACCTCCTTAATCTTTTAGGCTTACCATTTCAAATCGGGTCACAAAGCTCAAAAGGGCTCGTCCTTTCCTTCAAAGCAAAACCGAAACCAGGAATAAACGATAGTTAGTGACTTCAGGCAGAGAAATAGTGTGAACATTGCACCCGCATCACAAAGTATCTTTGGACTAGGATGACCCGAGTTCTAATGTCAACTACAGTATGATTTTTTTTAAATATTTCGTGTGAGCTTGTCAAGTGCAATCCGTCACCCGCAAGTACGAAGACTAGGCAAATTCGTGCACTACCCATCATTCCCATGGTAGTTGAACGATCGCAGCGCCAGAGTCCCCTCTGGTTAGGTTTAGGAAAGTCAATGGCGTGACCAATCATGCGATGAGGAGCCCTCTGCTCTTTTCTACTTCCACCTTCACAAAATGTGACGTAACAGCCCTTCCTCCGTTTATTCCTTCCTCCATACCCCAGAGAAAAAGATGCTCCGCATCTAAAAGTAAGAACTTACGTCACATGTACAGGGTGGCCCGTGTTTACAAGTGTGATTCCAGAATTAGCTAGCGAATTTAAAAAGTTTTTTTTAAAGCTAAATGACTTACGGTTGTATGATTTGTTGAAATCGGCAAATATTGAAAAATTGCCGAAGTTCCCCTTTAACAAGCTATAGCACCTGAAATAGCGACCACAGTGACGCCAATGAAAGTTATGTAAACGCGGCGCTGTGGTTCGCTAAGCCCCAACCCACGGTTATCTCGACTACGGTGGCTAGTGAGATTACTACACTGGCGCCAAACGTGGGGTCAACTTTTTTGTGAGCACTGGCCGTAAATCATATTACCGCAGTTTCCAAGTTTTACTTTACTTTAAACACTACGACACTTTTGAGCTTGTGAGGAGCCGCAACAGAAAGAGGCGATTTCTGAGCACGTCACCCGATTTGAGTGGGTTCACCATACAATCCTCGCGGACCCATCCTCTTCATGCCAGCTCTTGCTAGTGACTTATGTTCTTGTCACTTCCTGTTCAGCTGATGTTCTGTGCTTGTACACGTCTGCTTGTCGTAATCGTTTTCTTCCGCGCACTTTACCTCAATCTAGAATCAAACCCGCAACATTGAGCTTATCAGTGCGATGATACCTGCTAAGAAACAACGACGGGTTAAGCCCCTACCTTTTTCTGACGTAGGTGTGGAGCGAGAAACCCACGCGCGTGCCGAGCTGTTCGAGCACAGTTACTCGGCCACTTCCTTGGGGCAAAAGGGCCCGGCGCCGGGAGGAAGAACAGCTCACGCTGCTGCTGCTGCGGCCATGAACCGACCGCAAGCGAAGCGGCTGCGCTGCATCGATGGTGATCTAGGTCCCGGCGGCAAGCGACCGCGGCCCTCGTGTGACTCGGACAGCCCGTCGGACTCGGACGACGAATCCACCACCGTCGCAGATGGGGTCGAGGCAGCTCGACTAGCAACGCCTCCTCCCGCTACTCAACGTCGTACGTGGGCCTCTCTATCTTCCTTTCTTTCTTTTTCCTTATTTCTTTCTCGCATTACACTTCTGTACTCTTGAGGTGAATGTGTAGCATGCGTACATTAAATAAGTAGCATTGGTGTAGCAAGTATGTAATTTCTTTGACTGTGGCGAGGGGCAGAGGAGGAAACTGTCGCATGCGCTGCATGTGCGATGTAAGGATAAACATAGTGGGTCATCAAGAAGAGTGCGAGCAGATAACAAGAAATAAAAGACAGACGCTCAACAGGGCGGTAATCCGGATGGCTGTTCTGTACGTTTGGAATGGGCAGGAGACACCGAATAAAAATGCATGTAATCCTCTAAGGGGTATGTAATGCAGTGATGGGTTAGAGAACTTATCGTTCCTCATCTGCGGACAAATTCTCCTCATTACATGTTTTTGGTCCTATCCTTTCTTTTCCGCGATCAGGTCAGGTCGTCGGCTCGCCTCAAGCCCCGCTGTCGGTGCCGCCGTCTGGCGTGAAGCGGAGACTGTTTGACTCGGAAGAGAGCTCCAAGCGAATGCCGCCGGCCTTCAAGAAGTACAAGACGCGCATGCTGCAGCGATACATGGGCGCCAACCACCCCCGAGACCCTCCGGCACGCGAGACAGGGTCGACCGTCCAGACATCGAGCAAGCAGTCGCGACCAACCGCCAAGCGGCCGCGCGAGGTACAGGAACAGCATGACCGCCCCACCGAATCAAGAAAGGCTGTGCCGGAAGGTATCTAAACTCTATGTTCAAGTAAACTGTTGAGAAGAAATTGATATGCGTAGGGCATGTAGGGGGAAGGCAAGGTAACCTCTGGTATCAGATTGGATTCCGAGAGGAAGCAAGAACGCGAGAGGGAGTCACTGGGCCATGTGGGCAGATGAGAGTAAGACGTTTGCAGGGATAACGCAGTCGCAAAAATGACTGGACTAGATTAATTCGGGAATAATAGGAGAGGTCATTGCCCTGTAGTCGTCAGTCAGGCTGATGATGCATGATGACACTTTGGATAAGTAAGGTAACCTTGAAGGACAAAGTGGAATGGCGCCAGGCTGCCATGGTCGCACCCCGTCGACTACCCTGTATGTGAAGAAAGCCACATGACCTAAATATAGACTGGTTGATGTAGCGGTAGCAACCAGCGGTACACAGTAAACCGATTCTGACCCTTAAGGGTGCAAAAAGGGTGCCGACACCCTAAGCACACCCTTTGAGCACCCTATTCGCGTCTCAGCACCCTGCAAGCGGAACCTAAAGGGTGAACACATCAAAAGGGTGGAAACTAGGGTGCAAAAAGGGTGCAACAACTAATGGGTGCTGATGAGCACCCATTAGGGTGCACAGTCGCCGACAAAGCTTTGTGAGTAACGTGGTCATAGAGCATAACCAACAGCTTTTAGATGTCTAGTGGTTAGGCACCATGGTCTCATTAATAGCCCCACCGCAGTAACTGATATCTGAATAGCGATAGTGCCCGGCTGAACGTAAGTTCTTCACTGGTTCTTGCATTCTTGCTGCCTCTTTCTCGTCGCCTCACGGCCGGCACTGACCAAGCCATTCGCTACAAGCTCACTAGCCAATGGCGGAGTACGCAGCTTGTAGAGCTACAACAGGATTGTGACTTACACATAGCCTCGTTTGCGCCTAACACTGAAAACAAAGCTTCGTCCATGACAGTATATATAAATCATACATTTGTTGATGCAAAGAAATACAAACCAACAAGACCGTGGTAGATAAAAGTTTTTGTGTTGTACAAATATTTGTTAACCTTACAATGTATCAGTTGACACGTGTTACCAATTTTTATGGCGGGCTATGGACTCTGACGTTCTAATATTATAACATTAAAGAAACATTTTCTTGATTTTGTTCATAGAAATATTCTTCAAAGCAAGTTAAAATGAGCCTTGACTAAAACATTTTCCTAAAGAAAATTCACTAAAGACAGCTAAAATATTGTTTGCCAACTAATACGCTTATTTTGATGTGACAAATTTTGCTTGCTGCCTGTACTTTGTACTAATATACAACCGCTTTGACACTGTTTTTAACAGCCAGCTTAACCACTCAACCAATGTACAGATGTTAACAAGGTATCGGTATAAGAAATACACAAGCAAGCAAACGTTTCAAATTTCGCGCGCTCTTTCACATTTCAAATTTCGCGCAAATACGCGTAATGTGATTTTGTCATTTTCAAAGGTAAAAAATATTCTATGCAATACGCACTAGCGTATCTTCTATCTTCACTATTTTTTACTTAAAATTTAAGCAGAAATAACTTATTTACTTATCATATAAAAAGTTATGTGCGCAAATGCGGATCGGTGGCGTCAGCAGGACAGAAATGGCGGTATCTTCCTGGAGGCCGCAACGGCCGTGTGCCGAGCGTTTAAAGTCGATTTTTTATGTTGTTCAAAGTGTGCTTGCGCTGTCTTTCGTGTTCTGTCGGTGCTGCTTGTTACGAAGATGCACTATACTCAAAAGAGGACCGGCTGCTTTGTACCGTCGAGCGCTCGCCAAACTAAAAAGGTAGGTGGATGTTTCTGCTGTCGACGCTTTGTTTTTTGCTTCTCCGGACAGGCCGCGGCGTGCCCGATCCAGGCTGTTATGCTCCTCCCGCGGTTAACACCGAAAGCGCTATAGTATAATAACGTTGTGAACTAAGGTTTTTCTAGCTGGTAGACGATAAGTGAGTTTTTATTAACGTAGCGAGCCTGCTGGCGTGTCTGATTTCATTAGGCTCAAGTCTAAGCTCAGGGACGTTACGCGCGGATGAATTTTTTCTGTGGGGAAGGAGGTTAAAGCAATGTGCGCTGTGATGCTGTGAGTCGGCGGGCGATGCTCTTCACGCTATGAATCACTATATTTTTGCAATGCCGTCGGACGCCGTTCGGGGATGGCGCATGGAAGCCGTAAGCGTCGTCTGTGTGTCGAGTGCGTTGGAGTATTCCGGTGATTCGCGTTGAATTAGATCTTTCCGTATTTAATTTAGAAGAATGGAGAAGAATAACGTGGTGTCCGCGTTGGTGTTTACGCGGCCTTGTTCGTTTTCTGTGCCAAAGAAGTATATGAAGAAAGTTTTATATGTTACGCGTCCTCTTTTCAACAGCTACATGATCATTAAATGTGTGTGACTACTATAAGGTAGATGTGTTTTCCTGTGTGACCAAATGTGTTTGCATCCACCGGGCACGTATAATATTAAATTATCATGATATTCAGCCTAATTAAGTGTGCGTAAGCTTGACATAGCGTGCTGTAGGTGCGGTTCTCAAAGCGTGCAATTACGCATGGGTCAATACATTTTCTCTATGAGTGGCCGAATAGCCGTACCTTAGCTGTGCAAATGCTAGGTTGAGCACCAAAATTGCACTCGTTCGAGTGCAATTTTGGTGGTACTGCTTGTTCCCCCCTGCTCACATAGCATTGCATTCTTCTGGTTTGTAAAAGAATTGTGGGCGCTGCAGCCCGCTTTAGAGTTAAAACTTTGCCGAATACCTATACGTCTACAAACATTCTAAAACTAAGTTATACCAAAGCTTCCAATGACACTTTCGAATACAAGTGTAATGCTTTATCTGATATCATAAATTCTTTATGACCTCGCTGCAGATTTACAAGTGACCTGTGATATGCGCAGTGTATGAATGCCTAATTTATTCCTCAAAACACAATAAGGTTATACATCACAGTATGCGTGCATATGTTGCTGCTGACATGCATACTTAGACATTGTATTTATCTAAGAATGAACAAATCTAAACTGCCGTTTTTTGAAGATGTACGCATCAGACCAATTGAATAATATCAAAAATAATGTTCACCAAGTGATTGTTGTTTATTGCCTTGCACCGACGTCACTAAAACCGCCGTTTTTTGAAAATGTACGCATCAGACCAATTGAATGATGTCAAAAATAATGTTCACAAAGTGATTGTTGTTTATTGCCTTGCACCGACGTCACTAAAACCGCCTTGTTGGTACTTAGACCACACGGTAGGATGCAAGATTCATGACGTCATATTGAATGTTAATGTCACATGATTTGCAAGGTAAATTGTTATTAGCATACAGAGGCCCATAACGTTATTGTCTCATCGTTATCATAATGAAGCAGGTTAGGCAATATGTGATTCTGCTGCCTTTACGTCATGTTGGGAAACCATTACGTTATGTAGCTATCTGCAGTGTCCTGAGATCCTGGTTGCCGGTCAATATTGCAGAAGCTTGCCTGCTTCATTGTGATGGCATGGGGTTCAAGATTGATGTTTTGTCTTAGCGTTTCCACTTTTCCTCCCCTATGGTCATTAGACAGCTTGTGCTGTTTGATTAGAAGTGAGGAGTAGTGCTTTTTTAGCCAACCAGAACAATTTAGATCAATGATCACTATGAAGCAGCACACAATATTCATTTAGTGAACTCAATTTCAGGCAAATTATGAACGTCCGAATGTTAGCCGTTTGAAGGAAGCTTTATTCGTTGAACTCATGAGAATAAATGGTAGAGAAGGAAAGGCAGGGAGGTTAGCCAGACCAGCAAAGACGGTCTATCACGCTACACGGGGGAACAGGGAGATTGAAGTCCTGTCGGAGTCGTCTGGTCGCTAAGGTACTCGTTTTCTAACCCGAAGGTAGCAGGATGATATTCCGGCCTTGCTGGCTGCTTTTTCGATAAAGGTGAAAATGCTGTAGGCCTGTGTTCTCAGATTTGTGTGCACGTTAAAGAACCCCAGGTGGTCGAAATTTCTGGAGCCCTCCACTACCTTGGTAAAAAATTCATGTGTCAGTATTGCTTTAATTTTATGCTTTATCTGCAGTGGATGCATATACGCATACGGACATGTATATGTAGTGGTATTGCAATTTTACGGAATAAAATATTCATATGGTGCATATTGCATGGCATTTACTTAAGAAACACATCACATGGGTATCATAACTACAGAAATGCAAATGTGCCTCTATGGATGCACTCGTGCATATATTTGGTCAGCTTCAAGAAAAGAATTTATCGATTGCAGGCAGCAGCATTACTCACGCATGTTTATCTCTTAATTACGTGCAGTCGATACAGCTAAAAGGGGGTGTCTTCATCTAAAAGTTCTAACTTCATCTTTGTGCATGAGTGAGCTATAAAGGTGAATGAAAATTCACATGTATGACATCGACATGAAAAGCTCTGCAGCAGCATGTTTTTCGTTGTATTTATACTGCAGCATGCCCTTTTTGTATTTCTCAGTTGCGTGCCACTAAATATATGTTGGCCATGCGTTTCTAGCCATTCACTGCAATTCGGCAAGCAGCGCATGCAGTCTAGACAAACCTCACTAAAATAATTTTTTTGCACTGGTGCAGAAATTCTTCGGCACGGTCTGTCATTTCATTTGAGTGAGGCTGCTCAAGGAAATTTCCTGACAAGGTCAAGGAGCCCAAGCACCAGCGAACTCTGAACCATTGTTTCAAGCATCAGCTCTGTTCAACCTGCTTATGCGCTGTGCCTCACCAAGCTACTGGACGCTGCCTACTTATATGAAGTGCTCTTCATATTCTCCTCAGTTTGGCAGCAGTGTGTGTGGTCTTCACAGTGCTTGCCAAAATCATTTTTGCACAGGTGAGACACTTATTTCCTGCTTTAATTGTGTTAGTATTACTGCATGCACTCCTGCCAAGCAAGAGTACTAATGTTTCCTGTGAATTGTTTGTCATGGTAAACAAAGGATTTCAAGCACAAAATTCATACTGAACTTTGGTCCTTCAACAAGTGTGGAATGAAGGTGGTGACAGTGTCAATGCGCTCTCTTTAGAAATAAAGGCTTTGCATGAAAAGCCTGTCGCACCTTGAAACAGGCACAAAAAACTTC
Source organism: Rhipicephalus microplus (assembly GCF_043290135.1). Classification (NCBI taxonomy): domain Eukaryota; kingdom Metazoa; phylum Arthropoda; class Arachnida; order Ixodida; family Ixodidae; genus Rhipicephalus; species Rhipicephalus microplus. The sequence goes on along the minus strand of NC_134700.1, from coordinate 278,668,970 downwards.
CAGGTGAAAATAAGCAACTTCAGATGAAAATTGAAGAATTTACACTGTATTCAAGGTTGAACTACCCGACATCAAAGGCGTCTCAGATGAGGGTTTTCTTTTGACGCTGTCCGAAATTTTTGGGCGATGATGGAAAAACCATTACTCGTGATGATATTGACACTGCAGGCAGAGTAGGAACAAACAAGCCTAGTTTGAAAAAAAATAGTAGTGCATTATGAACGATGTTACAAATGAAATGTTCTGGATAAGACAAAAAACTTACGACTGTCTACAGTGGCCTTTCCTTTTAGATCAAGTAGTCCTATTTATGTCAACGAACACTTGACAAGACAAGGTAAGCAGTTAGTGAGAGCACTAAGGCAAAAAAAAACAAGTTGGATGGAGGTACATTTGGATGCAAAGCACGAAATTTATAGCAAAAAAAAAATTGGAAACATTAGCAATTTTAAAGACTGCCTTCTTAAAAGATCTGGCAAAACGCTGTGTTGATGCCTTCAGAGCCACACTTTTCTTGAGCTTGCAATGTCAGTAAACTATGACTGACATGGCAGAATTTTGATACCTAGATAGTGAAAAATTGATACCTAGATAGTGAAAAAGGCCACCAGCTATCTTCAATGCCTTTACCTTAAATACTCTTAGCATTATAAATAAGACTAGTAGCCTGTGTCTCTATTTCGATGACATGCCGGTAAAATTTGATGCCATTCTTTTGACGTAATCCTTGCATTTTTTGTGCGATATAGCCCACCAAAAATACCAGGGTACAATTATCATGGCATTGTGTAGTTCATGAAATAGGGAAATGGAATAGCGCTGTACATCTAACGTTAATTTTTGGCCGATGTCAATAGACTTCCGTGTGTTAAGCCCTGTGTTGAGTGTCTAGTAGTCAACTTGGGGGTTTTGTTTTGCAGCAATTAGCGCGCCTCCATTAGGTCATAAGTAGGAATTTTGAGTTTCTGGAAACTAGGTAACTTGATTTTTCGGTCACAGATGCACAGACGATTTTTCGCTCACAACCAACGGGGCAGACGCCGGCGGCAGATTTTCTGCGACACGAGCTCTTCAACGCTATCATGTTAAAAAGCTGACTTAGGCAGCATTGACCAAATGAATGCAAAGAATAAAGTCAAGTGTCCTAGCAGGAATCCAAACCTAGTATTCTGCTTGGTAATTAAGTATTCTACCACAGAGCCATGCCCGGCCTCGGTTATACTTTCCAAATAGTCTGAAATGTTTGTGTAACATCAACTGCCGTTGCAGTACTGGCTATCAAATTTTATAACTATTACATGTGCACTCCTATGATGCAGCCGTGAGGTCGAGTCAAAGTCAATTGTAGTCAGGCACCATCCTGTGAAGTATTTGTGTAGCAGTGTTGAGGGCTACCATCGTCGCGAGTGCCAGCGCAAACACCAGTGCTTCATACCAGCCTACCACTTCTAGTGTGGCTAATATCCATGTTTCTGTTGGCATCGTTACGAAACATCAAATAACTGCTAATGTTGTCAAAGGTGTGACATCTCCCCATAACAAATGAAACATATGCGGCTGTTTAACATATGTGTGTGCAAGAATTTGTACTTATATTGAGCTCCACTTCATAAGATCGCTCAATAAAAAAATTAAAATACATGTTATGCGTGTTTCGCATAACATCGATTCCCAAAGTATGTGGAGTCTGCCAAATTTTTAGCATCAATTTTGTAACCTAAATGCTACCATAAACAATTATTTATTGAACATGAACAGCTGGGCTACAACATAATAAGTTTAAGGTATTAGGAAAACTGAATATGTTCATGACTACAGCATACCTAACAGGCAAATACTAGTACTACATACATGACACACTATTGTAGAGCTAGACTAGAATATTGCTTATTGGCACTTTACAATTCTTTAAAAACCCTAATTAACTTCAGTGCCTTATTCGATTTGTTCAAATCTGATGTGCGCAATCACTTGATGAATAGCTTTTTTACTCAAACCTAACTCATGTTTCACGTGTGCATCATGCTGAATCATTGCTCAGATGTTTCTTGTGTATAAATTTCCTTTCTACTATGCTGTTTGTTTTTTATGTGAAATCTGTTGTACGTGCTACCCTCTGTAGGCCCACAGGTACTGTCAAGTTGTTTACAGAGTTTTTTGCCTGGGGGACCTCCAACAAGCATGTTTTCCGTTGAAAACAAAGCGAATTTTGATGCTGACTTCTACTCACATCGAACTAAGAACACTCCAGCATGACAGCGCATATTGTATCTTGGACAGTCTGTCTTGTGAAACTCTTAGTGATTACTTCTGTCTTTATTTTAGGCTTCCGGGTGCGGATGTGCTGTAGAGAAGGAGCGCCCTGACCACACTTTTGTAAAAGGAACCAAAGTCGCCTGGGCAGCTGAAGATGGATTGTGCAAGTGTTTGAATGATCACATTATATTAATCCAACACCACTTGCATTACATTGCCAATATTTGTGATTTTGTAACACACAAGTTTAGAAACACACACACATATATAAAAGGAGAGCTGTAAATAGGCCTTGAGCAAGTTTGTAGTCAAGGCTTTTAGCATGATGACCAAAGCATGTTATATAAGCCCACATGTTTTACCACACACCTACTCTCCTATCTATCTTCTTTTTCAATTGTGTGGGCACTGGCAACACCCTCAATAAGCGCCTTTGGACTGCTGGTGCCTCTAACTTATATTTTGTTGTTCTAAATAATTTATTTGTTACCTACTATGCAAGGAGGGAAGTCAGAATGTTAAAAGTTAAAAAAGAAGTCTCGTCACAAAAAAGATGTCTACTCGTAAGAAAAAAGATTTGAAAAAACAGAATATTGATCCTCACTCACAAAGATCTCACCATTACAATCGATGCAGAAGGTCATAGCTCATGTTTACTATTGTCAATCTTTTTCCGTTGTATGTTATGTACAATAAAATAGTGACTATTGGCATCATGTTACTTTATTTGTCATAAATTTTTGTTGGGGCCTAATATCTTGCATTCTCACATGCATAAAAGCTCACGTCTGCTACACATAATTTAAAAGAGCGCAATGTGGTAAGGTTCTGTATTTAGTGCATATTATCGGTGTGTCTTTCAAAGTGAGTATATGGCATTTGAAATAATCACCAGTATTCGAAACTTGTGAATTTTTAATTTGCAGGCATGCATGTCTGTATGATGACCAAGCATCCATAAATTGTGCATGCATGTGTGCAGCAAGGGGCCTTGAATAGATTACATTCATTCTGGACCAAAAATGGGTAGCACAGGCCATATACGCACTCTGGGATCAATTTCATGATTATTAAAACACACATATTCATTCAATATAGCTTGCTTTAAGGTATATATTTACATATTGTCTACTTCCACCTTGAACATTGCACTATGCATCCGGCACTCTGCCGAGCGCTTCTCGAGGGCACTTTGGTAACTAGTACACAAACGTACAGACAGCTGTAAGTGGGCCTCCACTTTGTTGACTGCTGGAGAACAACGGCTTCGCCAAATCACACTTCCTTTGTGGTGAAGCTAACTTTGCTCTTGCAACAGTGCCAGCTTATCTAAAATTCGACACTGTTGTTTAGAAGTGCAGCTTGTTCTATCCAGAGCAGCCAAAAACGAAAACATGAGGAACAGCACCTGGACAGGGTATGGCACAATTGCAGCACTTCTCGATAACAGTGCCGGATTCTCTATTTGTCTACACATAGAGAAAGCAAAACACTGGAGCCAACTTACCAGTAGCTTCACTGCAGAGACACTGTGTTTTAAAAGACGATGATGCAAAAGCCCCACCTAGAGCTGTCACTGTGTTTCAGTGCTAGTTTCATAAGCGCCTGCGGAAGGCACTCTGTGGAGGGCCGGCCGCGTGCATGGTGCACGTGTACAGGGTGGAATGGACGACTTAGTACATGTGTTCAAGTACTAACAAACTGTATGTGGGCTGTCACTCAGCATGGTCTACAGAGTATACAGCAATCTGCATTTTTAGCCATCTCCAGCGTCAATCCTAGATTTGGCCCACTGGTACGTCGATGTGGAGCACCCTTCCAGCACCCATTTGAAAGGGTGTTATGACATCACAGCACCTTTTTTTAAAGGGTGCACTCATTACACCCTTCAAAATTTTTGCTCTGCACCCTTTCTTTAAGGGTGCTGAGCTCTGCACCCTTTCTCAGCACCCTTTTTTGAACACCCAATAGGGAGCAAAGGGTGTTCGTCTGGCGACAAGCTCATTTACACCCTTAAGGGTCAGAATTGGTTTAGTGTGTAGCACGCAAGAGTTCTCAAGGTCTATTACGTACGCTCAAGCCGTAGCCACGATTTTTTTTTTTTGGGGGGGGGGAGGAAGGAGGGGTGCACTTGCTGAAGGACTTGGGTATTTCAGACTACCTATTTTATTTATATTTAATAAACCCCCACTCCCACCCAATCATAATTTCAGGGGGAAAGCGCCAGCCCTTAGCCCCCTCTTCACCGCTACAGGCCGGTGTATGCTGCTATGGATCGTAGGAATGTATCGACTTCTGCGCAGAACTCGTTTGGAAGCGCTGTTGCTGAACTGTACAGTGAACAACTATCTGTATGTAGTGTCCAGCCTTGCGCATACTGCATGCTTCTGCGCACGTTGAGGTAAAACGGAAGATAGTCTATGAGCACATGCTTCAGGCAATTGTTCTTTAAGAGTAGTCTCATTCGTACGAGACGTCGAGAAGTAGCAAATCGATGGTTTGGTGGTGTGCGTATGCTAGCTTTGGCCAAGGTGTCGGGCCTCGCCTCCTAGAATGATATATTGCAGTCGACTGTGCCGACATAAAAACCACATGTACCGTGTTCAAAAGCTTAAAATGTAGAATATGTTTCAACTCGATAAGAGGTTCCAAGAAAAAGAACAATGACAAAGGGTTTAGACAGTAAGCGAGCTGGAGATAAGATGGGTGTTGAATGATACACAATCAACTGCGCATCGTCAGACCAGCCACAAATAATATTGATAATGATGAATTACGTTAAGTCTTTAATGCTCTTTTTGACTCGAAAATGTTTCACGGGGTCCACCGAAAAATGCGAATGGTCAAATCGCAAAAGAAAAAATCCGCCACCGGGAGTCGAATCCATGACCTCTCAGTCCGTGACAGCAGTAGCCGTGCATGCTATCTACTACACGGTCTTTTTTATTATTATTATTGACTACGCCATGGTCACATATTGTAGAGGTTGTACATACTGTGAAGTCTGTACAAATGCAACTTCAATATCTCACACTTTACTCTGACAGTGCTGTTGATCGGCGGTAATGAATTAATGCCATGTCCACCGTCAAAAGCTCCTGCAATGCGTCGTTGATACGCGTCCGTCCGATTCGGCATGTTTTCAAAAGGAAAGCGCTGTTTCGTCAACGCCTTAAGATGACGCCAGGTAACGACCTTAGTCCAAGCGTCGGCCTCGCTCATCACATCCATCCATGGTAAAGGTAGCTCTACAACGCACGCCAGTTCATCTTTGCTGTAACACCGCATTTCACACTTACGCTCACCCGAGCAAATCGCAGCTGGGCTATTGGCCTTGAGGTCGTGGAGTGGCGCCCTCTCGCGTGTGAGGTCAATTTGAGGATTCCACTTTCAACCACGCTGCAGCAGCCGGGGCTCTTGTACGCACATCGTCCGCTCCGGACGGCAACTTCGTCAAACCATAGCCTACTAGATTTCCTTAGCCTACTAGATTTCCTTAGCCTGCCGGATTATCGGCGGTCACTTGAGAAGCGGCCGTCGTCGGAACTATGGTGGTGGCGCCACTTAAGTATGGGTGTCTTCAAATAAGTTTTTTTTACGATTTTGGAGCTTATATGCAACAAAAATAACGTAAAAAAGTTTTTAAAAGGCGTAAACGTAATTGTGATTATAATTAATTCTGCGTAAAAGACACCGTCGTTCAATAAGCAACTTTTACATTACAAGGCATAGCCTCTGAAATTAGTAGCAAACGTCAAAATTGCCGATCTCGAAGGCCAAGTACAAAGACCCTTATTCCTACGTAGGTAGCACCGCCATAGATGACGGGCGTTTCACGCTCATCCGGCAGGCAAGGGAAATCTAGGAGGCTATGGTCAAACTAACACCCTTGCGAAAGTCAACGAACGCATTCAATAGCCGTTTTCGAATGCGATTATAATCTTGTACTAGTTGCGCCCAGAAAATCTCCCGGATGGTTGAGACGAGTGCGCCGAAGCCACCGACCGCATTGCGGGTTAGAATGTGTGTGTGTGTGTGTGTGTGTGTGTGTGTGTGTGTGTGTGTGTGTGTGTGTGTGTGTGTGTGTGTGTGTGTGTGTGTGTGTGTGTGTGTGTGTGTGTGTGTGTGTGTGTGTGTGTGTTCGTTATCACACTTTCCCCGTACAATACTCCCGGCTGCGGCGGCTGCATTTCCGATGGAGGCGGAAATGTCGTAGGCCCGTGTGCTCAGATTTGGGTGCACGTTAAAGAACCCCAGGTGGTCTAAATTTCCGGAGCCCTCCACTACGGCGTCTCTCATAATCATATGGTGGTTTTGGGACGTTAAACCCCACAAATCAATCAATCAACCCGTACAATACTATTTCTACGGGTGGTTTTTTGGATGTTTTAGTAATCGTGCCTTTCTCCGGCATCTAGAAGTATGTAGATAAAGCATGTGAGACGTCGCGGTGTCTCGTCGAGAGTGCTGAGGCGGTGTACGACGCAGGCCACGTTGTTGAATGCGTGGTCGAGGCTGTCAACGGAGACCGCGTCACCATCGCGGCTCTAGTCCTGCAAACGACTGGACTTGCGAACGGCGTCTCCGTCGTGATCGACTGCGGTGAACTGGCGAATGCTCGCTGTTCGTGCAAATCAGGATGAGGCAATGTCTACGCGTGTAACTTAACATGTGTGAAGCAGATTCGGGCAATGTCTTCGTGTAACCTAACATAGAAGTTAAGTTCAACGCAGGTCTGCAGTTGCTGTCGAGATCATATCACATTTTGCATTGTCTTAATGTTACCTAACAGCTTTGTAGCTAGGTTAGGAACCTAGTTACAAATTCCAACTAGTTTGAATATTGAATGTTGCCATCATCCTTAACTTATAAAATATTTAAGTGCGGCACCAGAAATATCTGTTATTGCTGTTATTAAAAAAAGAACATGAATGTTTTACAGCTTTAAAATATGTATTGCCATTAAAACACAAGACTGCAGGTTGAAGAGATGGAGTGCGAATTTTTATGCATGAGCCTAGGAAGGCCAATAAAATTGCAGTGTAATGTAGTTAACCTAATCGATACGTGCCTTTTAATATTTAACATCGCTCAGCACTCACCGCGGAAACAAGCCGCCGCACGCAGTTCTATGAAACGGAGCTCCGTGCTTTTAAAATGAGTTCAACGCGGAGACCCACGGTTTTTCGAGCGGCGTCGGTAACCACCACACATCAGATAATCAACTCAACTGCTTTTTTGTCGAGCTCTATCACGCATGGTGGTTTCTATACGCTGCTATAGGCCTCAACATGAAAGCGCGCGAATCCTCGATTTGACGTCCTACAAGCTCCTCTCTAGCGCCGCCATCGGTTGCACACCAAGCTACAGACACGCGCTGTGTTATCCTGCAGTCTTGCCATGGTATTCAACTGTATATTAACATGGCGCGAGGTGACGATGGTTAGCCGCATTTACACGTCCAGGCAGTGACGCTCTTCTAGCTGTCGCAACGCTTTCCCTAATTACGTTCTAACCGTTTATTATTAGGCTAGCACAAAGCTTTGTTCAATCATTTATTATGGACGTTAGTCGTCGCGATGAAGATGTACTGCTTAGCGTCAGCGTGTATGCATCCGCGTTAAGAAATCAATAGACATTGCGGACACTAATATCATTTTACAACAAACATCTAACTATTCCTGTAAGAGCGCGTTTTACTTTCGTGTTATACAGATTCCACTCACTGAGGGATCAGCCATGCATCCTTTTTTAGCAACTCTCCATCACTGTTTGCGCAGGCCAAAGACCAGCGGCGAAGAAAAGGAAATATGTTGGCGAACCGTCCAGGTAAGAACTGTTCTTATAGATCGATGTTGCTGCAAAGGCCTTGATAGCAATGGCTAATGCCTTCCTCGCTAAGACACCACTTTCCCTCGACCCCGTCCCCTGTTCGCAGTGTTGGCAGTCTGCGGTGGACGGAGATAGAAGCGGCCGAAGCGCTGACTCACCTCTCGCAGTCTTCGACGCTGTGCTGGACACAGCAGCCGCAACAGCAACGCGTCTCGTAGCCAGAGTTGTCTCCGTGCTGTTATGCCTGCAGACAATACGCGTGATAATACCTGTCTGTGATATCGACACCATCGTTCGCCGCGTTACACCGCATCTCTTTTTTCTCTTTTTTTTCAGTTTTTCTGTGTGTATTTTCGTAGTACGTCATAGTTTACCAAAGGTGCGTAGAGCTAAAAGCCGCGTCGCCAAGGTTTGCGGACTTTCCGCATGTGTTGATTGATATGTGGGGTTTAACGTCCCAAAACCACCATATGATTATGAGAGACGCCGTAGTGGAGGGCTCCGGAAATTTCTACCACCTGGAGTTCTTTAACGTGCACCCAAATCTGAGCACACGGGCCTACAACATTTCCGCATGTGTTAGAACTTCAATGTCATGTCAAATTCGATCGATCAATTGTGGTGGACATGTTGGGACTGGAAGAAGACACGGTTGAGAATGTTATAAAAATGGCAGAGTGCTCAATACGAAGCACCCTCACGCTATCGACCAGGCACACAAAAGTAGCGCAAAACTTTTGCGCGCCCAGCCGTCCATCGGAGAATGTGTGGACGGCTGGGTGAGCGGAGTGGTACGATTCCTGGTACGACGAGATATTTTGATTCGCAGATATTGCGATGCGCAGATATTGTGATGCTGATTTGGGATCCGCAAAGAAAAAAAAAAGACCTAATCGGCATCGCAATATCTGCGCATCACAATATATCGACGTGCGTACAAAACTGGCTCATGCATTTTCCGAAAAATAGATAAATGGCTTATAACATGCAGGTATTCAGAGATGCGTGTTGACTATATATATATATATATATATATATATATATATATATATATATATATATATATATATATATATATATATATATATATATATATATATATATTAAGTCGTTTGACAGATATTGTAGAAATTTATTTTATCTGGAAATATAGCATTTTTTTCTTCAGTTCACTTTTTAGCAACATTGCTTTGTATTGGCGAGGTTGACCGCTTCGTGTAATTACGAGTAGCCTCTCGTCCTGTCGTCCCTGGCGCGGTATAGATTCCCGTAAACGCAGGAACAGAGGCGCTCGCGTATGCCCGAACGCGTAACATCGGCTTTATATAGCTTAAAGGTAATTCATTGTCTCAACGCGAAACTGAGTTGTATGACGAACATTCTCGTGAAAGCTGGCAACCTTGTCGTCCCTGGCGTGGTATGGACTCCCGCAAACGCACAAGTTGCCAGCGTAAAGCATTGGACTTAAGAACAATCAGCCAGACCTTTTTTTTTTCCTCTAGTCATTTCAGACTGTTGATACTTGATCGCCAACCTCTTACTGACTGCCTACCTGGATGCCCGCATATCAACCCCTAAACTGGCCTACGTTTGCACATCCAGACCGTGTTTTATATGTCAACGCTCACCTTCGAATACCTGCATGTTATGAGCCATTTTTATAGTTTTAGAGAAATGCACGAGTCATTTTCGTACGCTGCATCGTGACATGTCTATATTCGCCCTGCCCCTCCCCCCGCCCCCCTGCGCTTTCCCGCCTTCTCCTCCGCACATTCGTCCCCCTCCTTCCCATGATGTCTTTTTTACAACTTACAGAAGTTGCAATGCACTTGCAAGGCTACAGACCCGCTTGATGTATCCGTTTTTTTAATGCATTTACCTATACTAAGCGTATAGAACTGTAGAACCAATCACGTGAGCGCATCCTTTCTCATTTCAACACCACGTGTGTACAGCTTCTGTGGCGACCCTGGCGTGGTCCGATCTCCCGCAAACGTGCAGATGAGTTGAACGCATGTTATAACGTTTTGTAACCGCTTTCTTCATTGTACAATTCGAGAATGCATGCGTCTTCAAAGAGAGCAGCTATAAGGTAATATATAAGATATGGAGAGGAGGAACATGATCATTTTCGCATGCATTTCTTTTTAACAATTGCACAATTGCAGCAGCAAAGTTGGAAAACACATAAGTGACACCGAGAATTTCATTATGTACTATTTTCTTTTCGCACTCTCGCGCGACATTACGTAAACCCGTATTATTCAGTGCGTCGCAACTGCGTCAAATAAGCTTAGCACGTTCACGGCAGTACATGCACCGCAAATGCAGTGTTTGTTTAAATAGATCTGCAGCAACTGGGGCGTTGCACTGCTAGTCACGCGGGTAAAAGAGTGATTCCCTTATTGGGGGAAGCAAAAAAAGATAAGATGAAGCATTGTGAGATGTGATAAAAAAAAAACGTTGTTGCTATGCCCGACAAGCTTTGGTTGCCCAATTTTCCCGACAGGAAAAGGCCTCTATTTATATTAGTTTTTTTTTGCCATTTGCCTAAGCGATGTTATCATGGTGTAAAATGGCGGCCGCTGTGAGTGCATGAAACTGCTGCGAGAGCTGGCAGAACTATGCTAGAGACTTAGCCATTTACACAGCCACTATTTAATGTTTCTTTTCGAAGTTACCTTGCCAAACAAGCAACTCTTGAGTGCCTTTTAGTTCATAATTGACAAATACCTACGTGCCACCGATTTTATACATAACGTAAATACGTGCTTCATCTATGATCTATTTATTATACTGGATGCGTTCACACACAACCCTTGTGTGGCGGGAAAGCACGTGTTTGAATTTTTTGTACTTACCGTGCCGCCCTTCTGCCATAATAATCCGAAGGTGGTTTGCTGATGCGTTCACACAAGTATATTACCTTACACTGGTCTATAGACTATAGCAAGACGCTTTGTATTTGCTGCTTCAAGTTGCTCCATTCAGAGTGAGGTTGCGTTAGTGTCGTGATATATATTGCAAATGTTCTCATCGCAACACCCTTGCAACGTTTTATTTATGTCTGTATTGGTGAGCATTAAAATGAACTTTTTGTTTTGTCCATTTCACTCGGTGTCACTGCATAAGTTCATATCATTTGCCGCAATGGTCATATTGTGCGCAGATGGTTTTTTACGTCCACAGTTCATGCACCTGTAAACTACGCAACTATGTATTTCCTTTTGTTCTTACGAAGACTAGTAGGGGTCAGTTGTGATACGAAAACATCAATATTTGATTGTTTGAGCAGCTATACACCAACGCATCGAATGTATAGATTTCTGTTGTCCGATTCTGAATGACACCACTTACCACCCTCTCACACACACGCATTTTAGTCTAGCTCAAAGTAAAAGCTTTCTAATGTATGCAGATGCTTTCCGCGAGGGTATATTCAATTAGATAGCTCTTGGCGTGGGCTTGCGCAAGGTTTCTTTCAGGGTTGTGGGTGAAGGTTTGTTGCTGCGCCCCCCCCCCCCCACTATTAAATTAGAGTATCGGGCAAGCTATGCACCCCGCTCCCTCTTAGGCGACAAGGCGCCCCCCCCCCCCCCTATGGTTCTAGCATTGGAACATCACGGGTCATCGGTAGCCATTATCGTAAAAACCCTTCCTATATCTACAATAAAACTCTTCAAACCATTATGGGACAGGTCCGAGTGTGTAATAGTATGAGGCAAACATGCCCCCTCCCCTTCCTTGTGCGCATGTCTGACTACCACGACGGATATTCACAGAAAAGTGGTATGCCACTCTTCATTTTAAACGACTCAGTATGACCAGCTCGATTGTTTCACAGCGGACATCCTGCAGTGTTCTAATACAGCAATGCATAAGGTATGAACTGCTTTTTAATTTATTTCCCATTAGATGTACAAGGTTACATCAAGGCAGAAAAAATATGATGCTGCGGTAATACACTGATGATATAAATTCAGCTGGGTCTGAAAAAAGTTTGTTTTTTATAAACACCGTATAAGACGCCGGTACAGTTAAAAAGGGTTCGGTAATCTAGAACAGAAGCAAAGAATGGAGACTTATGTTGGCATCACGTTGAAGTTCCTACTCCAGGAGTGCTTGGCATCGTGGATATGTCTCGTTCATGGCCCATATAGTTTTTTTTTTTGGTGAATATAAACTGTGTCGTACTCCGAAACAACCTAAGAACCAACAATTCATCTCATAAAAAATGTTTACTGAGCCACAACGACATGAATGCGACAAGGACTCTAAAAAATCTGTGACGTCACGACGTGCAGGCGTTGGTCCTCCGGTGCAAAACGCAACAAATGGGCCTGTGAGGTTGTTTCTTTTATTCCATTTCAGTCATTTTGCCGCAAATATAACGAAATATAGCTTCGTAAAACACACGCACATTGACAGATCGAACTGATTTCTTAAGCCAGCTAAGATTAAGATAAGGCCATGGCGGTTTTATCAGCGTAGCTGCGTGAGAAACCACCGAGACAAAAAAAAATAAAACGTCACACCGATTCACTCCAGCCACGGCGAGATCTCAAGACGAAACTTGGCGAATTCTAGTGGAAGGCCTTCTGTCACCAGCAGACGGCGCTCTAGCAATCGGCTCTCTGGTGGACGACCTTCCCAGTCTTGACGACCCATTTGATGAGGCTGTGGTGGCAGCCGAAGCGGTACAACAGGTGCTCCCAGGAAGGCGCCTCCACCACCAGCATGTCGGCGTCCTTGCCCACCTCGAGCAAGCCATGCGTCGAGGAGCGGTCCAGCGAGGTGGTGCAGTTGACGGTGGCCGCCACCAGGGACTCTTCGAGGCCCACACACCACGCATGCCTAAAGCCCCTGTACCTAGTAGAGGGACTTTATGCATGCCAGGTACATCACCATGGGCTGCGCCGCGAGTCGAGAACGTCAGGTGCAGTGCAGAGGCGCGAAAGTGCAGGCCCTGTCGGACCGACTAATTGTCGCACGTCAATCAGTAGCTGATTGATTCATATGTGGGGTTTAACGTCCCAAACCCACCATAGGATTATGAGAGACACCGTAGTGGAGGGCACCGGAAATTTCGACCACCTGGGGTTCTTTAACGTACACCCAAATCTGAGCACACGGGCCTACAACGTTTCCGCCTCCATCGGAAATGCAGCCGCCGCAGCCTGGATTTAATCCCGCGACCTGCAGGTCAGCAGCCGACTGGCGTGCACTAGACCACCGCGGTGGGGCGTCAATCAGTAGCTGGAGAACTAAGGCAAGTACAGAAGCTAGTTGGGCCAGTCAGTGGATCTGCGTTTGTGTACACAGCGCGAAGTAAATGACAAGTCGCGTGGAGGAGAAGAAATGAAACAAAGGCGCTGACTCACGGCCAAACATCTATTAACACAAACTAGACATATAGAAAATATTGCACATATTTACTCCACCATATCTATCCTCCCAGTTTCCGTGGCGTGAAAATCACGTGAGAAATGACATCAACGATTACACATGAATACAAAGAGATACTCCCTGCTGTGAAATGCAAACGACGCCATTCTGATGCCTCCTATCACCGCGGTTACAGATCTGATAGGCTTCAGAAACCAGGACGGCCCTTTCACTTCGAGTTATTTTTCTTTACTATATATTCGTTGTGCATAAACCTTTAGTCGTCACTCAGTGTTATGTTTCGTCTGTTTTTGTTGTATAGCGTGTCTTATTTCCTTCGCGCTGTGTGTAAAGATCAATTAAGGCGAGGTGGACAGGACGACACAGCCCAGGCCATCCTAATTTTAATGTTTTCCGCGTTAGTTTAACCTACGTTGAACGGCTCATCGTTTTAGCGCGACATCAAGAAAATGTTCCAATTCCTTGGACGCCACTTCACCCACCCTCCTTTTTTTTTTTCGAGGAGATATCGTCAAAGTGCTCGTTTCACAGAAATCCCGGTGTCGTTGGTTGTGAGCGAAAATTTGTCGTATGCGTGGTGAAAAACGAACCATGTAAATAAATCCAGGTCGTTTGCATAGACACGTGGGTGTTCTACCACACAGCCACGCATCTTCTTCTTTTTTTATGGTATTTATTATAATGCGTATCTGGAATTGTAACATTGATGTAGTGTTACATTCACTATGAGACAATAATCGCACAACTACTGCACAAACATTCAAGCACTTACATACATGTCTACTTAGCAAGTCGAGAAAATTGTGAAAATTTCTTTAAATGGTTGCCTGTTATTACAGTGAAAATTATTTCCTCTGCTTGGAAATGCAGTAGAAACTTTCGTGCTTTACAAACACACGCGTCCTGTATGAATGCTTCACAGTAAAACATGAAATATTGCATTAATAATGCGTGTCACAAGTGGAAATTGGAATCAGGCGTCAGAACCGGTGATTATCATAATGTCTTCAGGCGTCAGTGTCTTCTTGGATTAAATCCGGTCATTTACTACAAGATGCACACTCGTTACTGCGCCTCGTAGCAAGTTGGAAAATATTTCATGCACAAATTGTTTGAAAGTCACACTATAGGGACAGAATATTACTATCGCGTTCAACTCATAACGGCGAAACTTACGGGTGCTCTCATTTTTCTACATATCATATATCTACGATTAGTTCACTCCGTTGAAATTAAACTGTATATACTCTGATTGATGCGTGGGGTTTAACGTCAGAAAACCACCATATGATTATGAGAGACGCCGTAGTGGAGAACTCCGGAAATTTCCACCACCTGGGGTTCTTTAACGTGCACCCAAATCTGAGCACACGGGCCTATACATTCCCGCCTCCATCGGAAATGCAGCCACCGCAGCAGGGATTCGATCCCGCGACCTGCGGGTCCGAAGCCGAGTACCTTAGCCACTAGACCATGGACCGCGGCGGGCTAACTGTATGTACTCTAACGCAGTTCGCAGTGCAAATAAATATAGTAAACCGCAAACGCATGATCAGAGAGAAGACAGAGTGCTGAAGGTTTAATAGAAAGGTTACAAACGTTTCAAGACACTCATTTATAAGCCATCAAAAGGGCATGTAAAAGGAGCACGTCAAGAATATGTCACGTGTCAAGTTGCATCAGGAGTAGACGTGAAACTATCTCTAAGCGCTACGCACTATAGCATGACTGACACACCCCTTTCCCTTTCTATCTCGGTGCCTCCTACGGCATCTCTTGGAAGATCGATCTTCGTATCTATAGAGAACTGTTGTTCTTGTTTTTGTTTTTTCAAACAGAAGTGTACATTTATCGTTGACTTACTGCCTCTTTACATTGAAAGATATATGTGCCCTGTACATTTTGTTGTATTGATATGCTTCTATAGCTCTTTGTTGAAACCTGCCGGTTTGCCGACGTATGCATGTCCGCGCAGAACACACTAACATCTCAGGCACATATCCATGCATGCCGACTTACAAATTCAAACGTTTTCGTGACTGGCTCGAACCCCAATCCCTGCCCTCTCAACGTCGAAGAAAGCATATCTGTTTAATGTAGCAACGTAACATAAAAAGGTATATAATCATCTACGATTGATACGTCATTATTGCCTAAATGTTGCGGTGATAGACGCAAAACCACCGCATTGCTCTCCATGGACTTATGCTTTTCGTAAACGAGCAACCATGCTCCCCTTTTTTATATATGCCGATAAGCCAGTGCGTGTTTTCTCTTCTCTGCTGTGTCTTGTTTCTCTGAAGAATAATTATCTGGCGGCACCAGCTACAGAAAAGCACAATGGAAGGTCATTAGTCACCCATGACGTCACTCGTTTACAAGGCCACCACACTGTCGAAAGAGATTACTGACCTGACAGTCTGACATATCTGAAATGATTCAGCGCAGATTTTTTGTCGAGACTGGACTACACGAAGGGGACATACATAAGCGCTTGTGTGCGTCCCCTTCGTGTTGCCCTGTGTGGAAAAATCACTTCACATATTTCGTACCAACAAAACCAGAAGTCAGCCCTTGAAAGCCTGAGCCGCTGCTGAAAGAATTCAGCTGGCTTTTGCGGCTGTCGTCCTGTTGATGCGGTTCACTTGTATAGTGAACGTCAAAAAA
This sequence comes from Rhipicephalus microplus, assembly GCF_043290135.1. Lineage (NCBI taxonomy): Eukaryota > Metazoa > Arthropoda > Arachnida > Ixodida > Ixodidae > Rhipicephalus > Rhipicephalus microplus. Next base: position 278,652,809 of record NC_134700.1, on the reverse strand, counting down.
TGGTGCCTTAATTAAGTTCAGATTCGATCAGTTATTCATTGTCGTGGCGTGTAGGCTCCACCCCAGTCCAAAGTTCGCTACCATCCAGGTGTCCCGTGTCTATAATCACGTGACAAATGATAGCATCTTCAAAGCTGCCTCCGAGCACAGCGCGTCAGGTGAGCCTTGTCTAGCCTTGTCATGCAGCAATATCGGAGCAACATCTGCATGGGTTTAACAGAGGCCCGTCGCAGAAATGGCTGGTTCCCTAGGTTCCATACCCCCTTCATTTGAATTTTCATAGAGGAGGGTGTTTTATCGAAAATGAATTATAGAAATAGGTAATTTTCTGAACTCACCAAAGCCTTTAGCGAGTGCCCTCCCCTCCCCCTCCCTCCCAAAAGCCCTGGCTACGTGTCTAGTTTAACTATACTGCGCACGGTCACGGTGCTACGCCCACATTCCGACATGTTGGCCGTTTGGGCAATTGAGAAAGGTCGCACGACACTGTGAGACAATATGGGCTGATAGCATTGCGAATTTGACTTTTAAGATGAATTTTGAAGCGTCACGTTTCTGGCTGAGATCGTAGTAAAGGGTGCTTGGGGAGGGGGGGGGGGGCAAACGTTTATTTGTAGTGCCACAACATGATAACACGAGCGGCCGTCAATATACGTGGTTGGAGGGGGGCTGCTGCCCCCTCTGCTCCCTCCACGTTCCTCGTGCGCACGCCTGTGCCCATTTCGCCAACGCTCAACGTGGGTAGATAGTAGGCGTCTTGGTTGAAGTCCAAACCCCAGAGAAATAGACACGCCTGCCTCCATCAGAAGTCACACTCCATGGTGGAGGCTCGAATCGCAGCAGAAACGCCGTTGGTGGGCAGCACCACTGCGACGCTGCCCGCCTTGGCCATGGCCTCGATGCCGGCACCGGACACGCACTTCAGGTGCGATATAGCCCAAGCACCCAGCTTGAAGCTTTTATGGATATTATTTGACCTACAGCTAAATTTGGTTCATCAAACTTCGATGTACGTACCGTCCCACCATACACCAATATATAGCATACTGCGCCCACCGGGTATTTCAAGGATGGACGTGTGTATCTGTAGTGTTCAGACCTCAACTCTGCCGATCCAGTTCAGTGCCTCGGCTTGCAAGTTGAGCCTGAGGCCCGCTTTGCGACCGGCCTGCGGGATCTTGCGCGAGCTCTTGACGTCAAACGCGCCCTTTTCGCAGAACACGTCGATGTTCTCGACGGTCAACGTGCCTTCCGAAATGCCCCGGTTTATCCCCGGCGGCTGCCTCGTTCCGATGTTCTCGGTGGCTTCTTCAGCGTTCCTTAGCCCTGCGACGAAACAGTGCTGTAATAAACATGTCTGCATGTCTCATTTTCTTTAGAGCAAAACGGCACACAGTGTATAGCAAAATACGTTACGGACAGAATAAACGCTTCTCTAAATGCTCCAACAGTCAACGCCTTTGATACCCGCTGTACTTTATGGCATTGAAAATTCAAAAATTACAGCGAAAAATCAATATCTCTTTGTGATAACCTCTATTTTGCTGTTTCAGTTACGATCGACTGACCGAGGAAGTCAGCCATCAGTCCATCTTTTCTATCGGTTTTCTTTTCCTAACTAAATTCCACGCTCCTTTGAACAAGATTGGAGTTATTTTCGTTCTCGCGAAAATGAAAAAGAAAAAGAAACACACAACAAATATTTATGGAAAGAAGTCGTGCATCTTGCTCAGTTTCGCATCTCTTTGAAGAAGCTTGACGGCTCAAGCCTATAGTCGCTGATTAAGCTTCCCATAGCGCCGAGAAAAGTGCGATTGATATCGAGAGCATCAGGCGATTTGCGTGAATTTACTTGCATTTCTTGCGTTTTGTTACTTTCCTCAATCTCGTTGTCACTCTCATAATCTTCGCGCAGGTATGAAAGGCGCCACGGTCGTATGAAAGGCGCCACGGTTTCTGAGCGGCTGCCACGGTCTCTTCCAAGGAAGATGCTGTCTTTGTTGTCCTCTCGAACGGTTTGCGGCGTCGTGGCGACACGACGTCTCATCCTCCGGCTAGCAGGGACAATGCCTGACCGGCATAGGCAGCCGGCCGGTCGGCTACTTGATTGAGGATTAAAAGAGCGCCGCTCCCCCGTCAGCTCTGGTGCCGGTCACAACAGCTTCCCCCTCGCCAGATGAGTCGCCGAGGTCATCAGGCACCGCTGCTGCTCGAAGGGACGACGAAAGCGTCTGCACTTGAAAGTCAGGAACTCGCCTTTGCTTGCCGCATGGTCTGGGTAATTGCCAAAATCTTCGACAGCGTCTGGCAGACTTAGCGCCGATGGAGCTGAGAGCCTCCCCAGTAGACCAGCTTACGCACAATGGTATCTGCCCAGACGAATCACCGGGCCAAACGTCACAAGGGTGAGAGCATACTCTCTCCTCAAAAGGGCTGTGAGCATGACCAGTAGTTACCCCCTTGTCGTCGTAGGGGATTTCAACGCCCCACACAGCCTATGGGGATACATGTATGATACCCCCAAGGGACGCGAGCTATGGCAGATTGCGACAGAAGCAGACTTCACGCTTATCACTGACAAGAATTTCCCCACTAGGAGAGGTAACTCCACATGCCGGGATACCACCCCGGACCTCACTTTTGTGAAGAATATAGGTGAGGTCAAGTGAGTCAACACGGCTTTAGACCTCGGAAGTGACCGCTACGTCATCGAGGTATCACTACGTCATCGAGTTTTCAAATGTTCGCGCCGCATGAAGTGCAAGATGCTGCCGTTCTAATAATTAAAAAAATGTACCTACTTGATTTTAACGTGCCCAAAGCGCTTCTGTGGTATTGTTGAAAGTTGGGCTGCTAACACTTGCTCATTCGTGTTTTTATTTGGTATTCATATCAATCTAGTTGCACTTTCTCCCCTCCTTATATCGCGCACTATCATTTGCGTGCAGGTGTACGTTCCATGTATGAACTGGGGTGACTGCATTCGGAGCAACTTCATTTCGGGTAACACCGAGCCGCGTAGCATCTGCTCTGACGACGGCATCTGAGGCAGTGACTGAGCTAGCGTGGTGGAGAAGGTGACGACGGGCTCGTCGAGGCGCGAGACAAGTCCGCTCTAAGGTACGATAGGTGCTCGCGTGATGTTTCTGCCAAAACAATGCGCTTATCTGCTTTCATAGGAATCCATGATAACCTAATTTAACGTCCTTTAAGAACACATTTTATGGTTAATCATGATTTAGAGTTTAATCGTTCGAACTGCGGAGTTTATTAGAAAAACAAATTGGCAGATCCCACGAACAGCGGGAATCAAAAGGAAGGAAAATAGAAGGCAAAGAACGGCAGGGAGGTTAACCAGCCTATAGGCAGCCGGTTTGCTTCCTGCGCATGGGATGGGGATGGGGGAGATGAAATATAGACAGCAGAGAGGGAAGGGAGATAAACACACCACATTCTGCAGCACACGCGCGCACACTCAGTCGCAGTCCATTCTTGTCTTTCGCGGTGTGTGACGTTGCTGTTACAGCCGCTTGTTCAAGTCCGTATCGCGTAGGAATTTCAACAGAGCTTTTGTCGCCTTCTGTTGTAATGTCTTCTTTCGGGCGCTTGACAGAATAGTGTCCACAAACATTTGGCTGATGTCGATGCGCGCGAGAACGGAGGCCAGTCGTGCAGTGGGAATCGAAGATATGTGAAGCACGAATGAGGAAGGGTGATAGGTGACTTTAAAATCGGCACAACGTTAAAAGACGGAGGTAAATTATGCCGTTGCATGACTTCCATGTCATTATTATCATGTTTGAACGTTTCACTTACCTTCGTCGTCTATTAACGTCACCTGATACCAACTTTGGTATATATATGGAGTTTCTTTAATGGTATTGATACCATTAGTGAAACGGCCGCGAACGTGCTATTAACGTATACCATGTAGTTATGTTTTACATGAAACGCATATTATGATTGTCATGTTTGTACGTGTCATTTACCTTCGTTGCCTACTCACTTCCCGTGATACCGAATTTGGTACATGGTGAGATAGCGCAACGGCGGCGAGCGCGTCATGAAGGGCCCAATATATACTCCGATGCAACGTTGACGCGCGCGCAGGCTGGGCGCAGCTACGCCACGCTAGTAAAACGAGAGCATTCTATAGTGTGACGCCAGGCGTGACCGGCGCGGCCTGATGGAAACCGGCGCGAAATGCGACATACTGAATTTCTCGCCGACGATGTTACTTAGACATATAGCACCGCGTCTGCTTCTCTTCGTGACGGAGGGACGTCGTGTACGCTCAAATGCGCATGCGTCAAAGCAACGCAGCGCGGCGCGCGCCTGCGAGGCATGCAGATGCACAATGAAGGTAAGTGGGCAGATCCACTGATCTCTACTAGGGGATATCGGCGCCTGGCTTGACATCGTTGGCGTGACGCGATAAAACGAAAGCCGGCGTCTCACGTCGAAGTGCATTGGCGCCTTGAGTGGGTCGCGTAAATGTTCTTACATGACACGCATCTCGTGATTATCATGCTTGCACCACTCACATACCTTCGACATCCATTCACGTGACGTAATACTAAATTTTGGTATATGTGAAGGTAGCGAAACGGCCGCGAGCACATCATGAGCGTAGCATGTGGTCATGGTGTTACATGACACGCATCTCATGTTTATCGTGTTTGCACCAGTCACATACCTTCGTCATCAATTCACGTACCGTAATACCAAATTTGGTATATGTGACGTTAGCGAAACGGCCGCGAGCGCATAATGAGCGTGGCATGTAGTCATGTTGTTACATGACACACGTATCATAATTTTCATATTAGGGTCTGTCGCTTGTGTTTCCCATGTAATCATGCCATATCATACCAGTTTTGCAACATGCCATGTGAACGTTACCACCGCAAGAGCTTCAGGACCATGAAATGTAAATCATGACATTCATGACATACATGTCATGACTACTCAAATATGTTCTTCATATAGTCATGTCATGCCATACCAAGTTTGGTATTGATACCATTATCGAAACGGCCAGGAGAGCTAAATGTCGTAGGTGGTTAGATAGATAGATAGATAGATAGATAGATAGATAGATAGATAGATAGATAGATAGATAGATAGATAGATAGATAGATAGATAGATAGATAGATAGACAGACAGACAGACAGACAGACAGACAGACAGACAGACAGACAGACAGACAGACAGATAGATAGATAGATAGATAGATAGATAGATAGATAGATAGATAGACAGACAGACAGACAGATAGATAGATAGATAGATAGATAGATAGATAGATAGATAGATAGATAGATAGATAGATAGATAGATAGATAGATAGATAGATAGATAGATAGATAGACAGATAGATAGATAGATAGATAGATAGATAGATAGATAGATAGATAGATAGATAGATAGATAGATAGATAGATAGATAGATAGATAGATAGATAGATAGATAGATAGATAGATAGATAGACAGACAGACAGACAGACAGACAGACAGACAGACAGACAGACAGATAGACAGACAGACAGATAGATAGATAGATAGATAGATAGATAGATAGATAGATAGATAGATAGATAGATAGATAGATAGATAGATAGATAGATAGATAGATAGATAGATAGATAGATAGATAGATAGATAGATAGATAGATAGATAGATAGATAGATAGATAGATAGATAGATAGACGGACGGACGGACGGACGGACGGATGTGATCAAAGTCGCTGTAGTTATCTCTTTGTCCCCTTTCATTTCTTCTCACTTACATTACATTTACTTATAATAACATCCCCCATACTTTCTCTGGCATTATTGTCTGCTAGTTCTCATTAATGCTGTGTCTAAAAAGAGAAACGAGCCCTTGAGTTTACACTTCCCTCATGCACTTGCTACAAGCATAAAAAAATGGTCCTTTCTAAGTAGATCTTCCAAGAATTCTCCTGTTTTTTCTTCCACTCATGTGCCTTTCGAAGTGGAACACGGACATCAAGCGCTGGGTGCACTAGTTTACGTAAGAGTCAGGGCAAAATCGCTGTAGAGTGGGCCATTCGTTTTGATGAAAATCAGCTTTTACACTGCAGCCTTATAGAGAGCGATCACCTAGATGGGGTCATTATATTGCTAATGACACTGAATCGTCGTTCACAGTCAGCAGTTGACAGGGAGATATGCACTTAGTGGCCGTCAGGATAAGTTGGAGTTGGTAGAATACATTCTTGCCACCGTTTTCGATGTACAGCCGCGGCCACGCTTGTGTATAGAGCGCGCAAGCAGCCGGTTTTTGCTTTGTGGGGCGAAACCTTGAGGCAGTATCCGGCTCTGCATGATGTGGTCAGCATCACAGCTATAGGACACAAATGCTCCTGATACACCACTTCAGAGCCCGAAACTGCCTCAAGGTTTCGCCCCACAGAGCTAAAACCGGCTGCTTGCGTGCTCTACACAGACGTGGCCGCGGCTGTACTTCCTACACGGCATTGGTCTAGTGTGCGCAAAGCCTTTGTGCTTGACGCCACACTTCGTCCTCGCCGTAGAAGACGTCGAGGTCATTGGACCACGAGGACAGATTCAACAGCTTGACGTCGCCGATGAGCTGTTTTTTAAAAGCAACATTTTATTTTACAGTGCCGCTTCTGCTTACACACGAAGACTGGGTTGTAACAAGCCGCGCCCTTACGTTGTTTGCGCAGCTCTGGTGAAATTGGGTTAGATTTACGATCACGTTGCATTTGCGGCTTCTGTTCAGTATTACACCCGTTAACATCATCTTTATCTCTGCTTAAATGTTTCAAATTCATACTTGGCTGGCCGAAATATTCTGGCCCCAAAAGGTGCTATTTGACGAGTGATCGGGTTGCGTGCCTCTGGCGGGATGATTCCAATCTTATCTGGGCTCAAAGTAAGCTCTGAAAGCTCGCCAAAGCTGGCACAAGCCCCGTGTACATTGACGCGACGGGGGCGGGCTGAGTTGAGTGGCGGGTTCAGCTTACCTCGATGCGCCCGAGTTTATATGAACTCGCACGGACGAGTTGAGGGGAGCGGTGATCGCAGCGACGCTTTGCGTCGAGGCGAGCTGAAAACCCGTCTTCCGGTACCGGTTTCCGCTCCTCCAAGCCTGCGCTCTCGCCTCTCGCCGCTGTGGGCTGCGGTTGTTTACGCAGTTGTCGCTCCGCCACCGCGATGGCTGTCTTGGTATTTTTTCTCAGTTTGCACCTGCTGTACCTTATGGTTGCGTTGGTGTCTTGGCTAACACTGCACAACGCGATGGCAGCAGTGGTTCTGTTGCGGCACAGCGCTCACCGCAGGCGTATCCGCAGCCTGACGCACCGTCCCCTGTTCACCCCTGGCTGGTCTCTCCAGGAATTGGCCGTACCGAATATACATAATATTTTCTCGCGTAAAACAAAGATTCGTATTCAACTTACAGAAATAAATATTGTTTCTGCACCCTTTGAAATGATCCAAAGTGTATATTTTTTATATGGAGCGCCACACAGACCGATAAGTGCCTGAACATGAACAATATTGCAAATTTTTCAAAGTTCATGTGCCAGCGCTTCCAAACTACTGTCTTCGCGACTCGTGTTTTTCCCCCACTTACCGTCAACAATGCAAGCAAGCTATGCAGCTGCGTTGTCTCTGGAAAAGTTGAAAAGCTGTAAAAATTTCTGACTTTGGTCAAGAACACTGCATTGCTTCCCCGCAAAGCACATTAACATACACTAGTGGTGAATGCGTTTTAACAAGGAAATGTGGTTCTTTTCCTACCGACTAGAATCGTTTTACCATGCTGCGTATAATATTTCACTTTTTCGAAGTTTAGTCGCAACCTAACTGCCACCATATTTAAGAAATTAAAATTTTCTTTAGAAAATTGGTTCCCAAAATGAATAGTGTAGTAAAGTGACCAACCATTACTTTTTAAAGTGTAATCGTAAATGGTCTAGCGTACTGTCTGGGATATTTGGCGTGGAACGACCCTCATCTCCTCTAAAACCCGAACACTAAACCCAAAAAAAAACGTTCGAAATGCCTAAGTCCATTCAGGGATTCATGAAACACGAATTAAAAAGAGCGAAACCAACCCTGGACTATGCTTTTCCTCTGGGGAAAATTACATGTATTTGTAAAGGCACTTAATTTTTGTGATAAAGTCAATTTACACCACTTGCAAAAAAACCCAATACAAAACTTACAAAGAATAAAATACCCGAAAGTATTTGCCTTTTCATAGTCGAACCTGGCTGTGAAGAACGCAAAATAAATGCAAGCGGAGTTGGAATGCAGCGCATTAGTAGACAATTCTGTGAATTTACGCAAATGTATTCTGATGGCGAGGTGACCAGAAACTTTATTAAAGCGTTCATGTGCACGTATTTGAGATTTCTGGCGCACAAGCCGATTTCCTGCTACGGGCAGAGCAAAATAGCCGGTCGTGAGAACGATAACCAACAAGCTCCCGTAGGACGTGCCAAGCAAGATTTAAACGTAAAAGTGATCTGCATTTACCACATAACAGAACGATGTCCTCCGCGCGTACCGGCCGACAGAGAAATAGCAACGTCGGAGTGATGGGGACAGGGGAAGCGGAGAAGGCGACGGGCGGGAGAGGTCACGAGCCGTCAACTCAGCGCGACCCGTTTACATGCCCTTTCTGAGCGCGGCGAGTTCGGTGAACCTACCCACTGTCTCCGGGTCGACGGGACTCGCCGCGACGACTCTCCGCCCCGACGCGTCCGCTTATACATGGGGAGGGCGAGTCCAGAAAACCTGTTTATTTCGACTCAACACGCCCTCGTCCGGTCAATGTAAACGGGCCTACAAAGGACTGGCAGTTTTTTTAAGTGTTATGGCGCGGGCTTTGTCCCTTTCTCCTTCCTCCCCGTGGCGTCCACACCCACTCGCATGCGCATCCCCTCCCCCTTTCTCCTCTGGGAATCCTCTACTCTAGGGAGCGGCGCGCACGGCAGGTGGTGGTACAGCTGCATACTCCGCCGCAACCAAGACATACCGGGCCAAATACGAAGGGGTAGACACGGCATTCAGTGCGTGTGGAGAGGAAGAGGAAAGTGCCGAACACTTGATAATGTTCTGTAAAGGGCTTCGCCCTATAGTTCAGGATGATGGCGCAGAGTTTTTCGAAGCAGTTGGGTTTAGGAACAGGGAGGGCAAAATAGACTTTAAGCGGGTAGAATTAACTAGAAGGAGGTTATATGATTGGTGGCTGAAGTCAAGGCACGAATGAAAATTAAACGCTTCACTGCAAAGTACGAATCCTCAACCTCACTTTTTAAAAGGAAAAAAAATAAATCTAGTTTTGGTTCATTAAGTATTGCGGCTTGGTGGCGCTAGCCACCACCCGATCGAAAGGGTAAAGCCATATCCATCCATCCATCCATCCATCCATCCGCTGCAGGGGCCAAGTGACGGGAGCGCGCACGCCACGTCATCCCCCCTGTGCAGCACCGACCTAAAACCTTTTCCAATCCTCAAAATTGATGTGTTCAGGTGTCTTGCACAATTTTCAAGTTCCCTGTGTTTTTTGTTTTTTTTGATAACTGATATATTTTCAGCAGTTTGACGTTTTTCTAAAACTGTAACAAAAGCTCGTTCCTTCCCGATTTCGCAATGAGTTCCCGTTTCAAATTCCCTAAACTCAGTAGGGACTCGTCGAAGTTACATTTCAAAAATTGGAACGGGTCGTTACATTAGTGTTACATTTGACTTTTCGACAAATATATAGTGTTTGATAATCCTGAGGCGAAATAAAGTGAGCAGTTTAAAGCTTGCATCTATACCTACACATATTTATACGAATTTGATATCGCTGCGAACAGGTTATACGTCCGAGTCGAAAAATCCGTCAGGACACTCCTAGCTGGCCGTCATGAATACTTTATGGTGTACAGGACTTTCTCTGAATGAATCACAATCAGAGTGTCGTCGCAATTCGGATCAGTTAGAATCTCGTTCCGTGCGGATGCAGTGCGTACAAGGAATCTAAATAAACGCTCTTAGACGAGGCTTTTTAGACACCAGTGGTCGTACTGCAATTTTTGTGTTTGCCCAATTCAAGTCACACATGCGGCACATCCCACTTGCGGTATTCAAGGGCGCAATCAGGATGTTGCGCTTCAAATATTCATATAGAAATATCCGCCACTGCACTAATATAATTAAATATCTTGCACAGAAATGTCCCATGAAAATGAACGATAGTTATAGGTGTCCAGATTATACATTTGCAACTTAGAAAACTCCCCTGTTTGCAATGAGCGTAGTGAACACATTTCTGCATAGTTCACTCTCTGCCGATCTTTCTCGCTCTTTATTTCCCTTCCTTTTCTCTAAACTTATCGTCTCTTTCATTATATATGTCTTCTCTCTTCCTCTCTTTGTTTGTTTATGCTCGTTTTCTTTTTTTCCCCTCACTTCCTTTTCCTATACACCATTGCTACATTATACTATATAAGGCTATCCTACGCTCCTCTACCATGCATGCGTGCATGTTGCAGCGAAACGCAAAGTAAATAATTTCCTGAAAATCCCTCTTCGTTAGATTAGTCACTCAGCTAACAGGTGTATACGAGCAAATGAACAGACAGCCAGAATGTTATTTGTATTGGTGTAGTGTCTACCTTTACCGCCGTTCTATTGTGTCACTGGTAATGGCCATTACTCAATGTATTCGCTCTGTGAATTCAAATTAAGGTTCTGTCACGTGTTTGTCGTTGAGTCACGATACGAGCAAAATGAACATATTATGTCTTTATCTGTAAGGAATTTCTGTAAAGTGCCACGCCTATGTTAAATAATTACCATCATAAAAAAAAGTTGGATAACAGAATGATTACGACGCTCTCTTTTCGTATCGTGGATAGACGGTCTCGAATCTGGTCGAGCCGGAATTTGTTTTTGGCGAATAATTTATTATTTTTTTCTTTTCTTCTTGTCTCTTTGTTTCGCTCTCTTTGCCCGTTCTATCGCCCACCAGAGATATTCCATCCTGCGCCGGACAAACCAGGGCACATGCCTTGGAAGCGAAGAGCAGCAAGAAGGAGGATGAATAGAGGGCGTTCAGGTGGCGCTGTACCGCATCTGAAGGCTGCAGTCGACGATAGATTACGCAATAGTGTCACATAAGATGTATGATCGGCTAAGGGTGATGAACATAGATGAATATGGGTCCAGAAGCCTTGATCACAAACGTATCAAGCTGAGGTTTGAAAGATAAATGAAATTGATTTGATTGATTGATATGTGGGGTTTAACGTCCCAAAGCCACCAAATGAAAAACCAAATGAAATTAAAAGGCGGCATTACGAGCAACCACACGGTAATATTTATTCAAATAGGCAAATAGAAATAGCAACTAAAGCGATTCAGAAAATAATCACCGAGGACACTAAAACACAGTGGACGTACACAAATATAACTCGATTGTTTGAGTTAGAGCTTGCTAAGGTACGAGTCAAATTGACCGGGAAAAGCGGACACAAACTCAAGAGCTGGTGGGATGAGAAATTTAAGGGAACCATAGTAAGACGTCAGGAAGCCTCCAGGGAACACAGGTAGGCTAAACAGAGGGGTGCACCGGAAGATGATGTGAAAAGAAAATGGGATAACTTTTTGAACTGCAGAAGGGAAGCGTCCAATTTTATCAGTGAAAAAATTGTAAGAAAGGGGGCTCAATGGATGGTGGAAGTAAACAAAAATGATAGAAAGGCAGCTGCAAAGTTTTGGAACCATCTCAATTTTCTGAGTAATAAGACAAGCAAGAAACAGAACTTTATAACTACAGTTCAAGGGGTCAGACTAGAAGGGGACGAGGCAATAGAATATATAAAAACAATGATGACGGAAAAATTTAAACACCAAGAAAGCGCTGCATGCACCGTACCAGATGAGGATAGACCAATTAGCTCAGGGGCTCCACTGGGACAACGAGAGTGGAAGAGTTCCTAACAGCACATCAACAGGCCCTGACGGCATCCCAATGATGTTCATAAAGAAACTCGGACCAAACTCTAAGCAAACATTAAGAGAGGCAGCGAGCAAAGCAATAATGGATGGTGAAGCTCCCAATGGGTGGAAACTAAGCAGGATGAGCATGATCTGTAAAAGAAAGGGGGACAATGCCGATATAAACAACTACCGTCCTATAACAGTGACATCAGTCGTTTACAGGCTCGTGATACAGATAGTAAAGGAAAGGCTACATGGGTGTAGAATGAGGGGGTGCTGGGAGAACTACAAAATGGGGTCCGTAAACGAAGGAGGAGGACAATCTGTTTTAATTGATGCAGTGTATTGAAATAGCGGAAAAAGAACACAGGCCCCTGTGGCTGGCATTTCTAGATATCAAGGAAGCTTACGATAGTGCGATTCAAGATGACTTATGGGGAATAATGGACGCACTAGATGCGGAAGATGTAAAAACTAATCTTCTAAAGGATATTTATAAAAGTAACAAGGTAGTTACCAAATGGGAAGAACAGGCATCTGAACCTTTAGAGATACAACGCGGGCCGCTCGACAGGGATATCCCTTGTCACCTTTGTTATTTATGCTGTATCTCCTGGGACCAGATGCCAAATTAGAGAGGAGTTGAATCGGATTCAGTCTCTCTTTTTCTAAGCAAGGAAAGCACATTGAACAGTCATTACCAACATTGATGTATGCAGATGATATAGTATTAATAGTCGACAACAAGGAAGATCTGCAGGGATTGATAGACAACTGTGGTAATGAGGGAGATAGGTTAAATCTGAAGTTCGGAAGGGAAAAATCGGCAATTGTGATTTTTAATTATAACAAAGGCAGTGAGCATAAGATACAGGAAGTCACGCTAGAAATAGTGGATAAATACAAATACTTAGGTTATTAATAAATAACGGGGATGAGTATCTAAGGGAGCACGAAAGATACGTAATGACTATAGGGGACCAGGAATGCAGCTTTAATAAAAAAAAATAGGGCACCGTGGAACTACAATAGGTATGTTGTGAGAGGGATTTGGAAAGGTGTCATGGCCCCGGGTTCGACGTTCGGCAATGCGGTCTTGTGCGTGAAATCAGAAGTTCAAGCAATATTGGAAATTAAACAACGTGGCATAGGTAGACTTGATTTGGGAGCACACGGGAATACCCCAAATCAGGGGGTACATGAAGACATGGGATGGACATCGTTTGAGTGCAGGGAAGCTAGCAGCAAGATAAAATTTGTGGAGGGATTGAGAAAAATGGGAAAGGAGCGTTGGGCTAGTAAAAATTTCAGTTACTTATACATGAAGAATTTCGATAAGAAATGGAGGAAAGGAACTAGAAAATTGTCAAGCAAGTATTTAGACAACAGCAGAATACCAAGCCAAAAGGAAACATCGGTTAAGAAGAAGGTGAAGGAAACAGAAAGAGACTTGTGGAAGATGGAAATGCTTACGAATTCATCACTGGAGACCTGCCGAACTTTTAAGCAGAAAATAGCAAGGAAAAAGATCTACGATGATTCTCGGGGTAATTCTGTGCTGTTCGAGGCTAGAACGACAGTATTGCGGACCAAGACGCACCGAGCAAAATACGAAGGCACACGGTATTTAGTGCGTATGGAGAGGAGGGGGAAAGGGCTGAACATTTGATAATGTTCTGTAAAGGGCTCCACCCTGTAGTCGATGATAATGGCGCCGAATTTTTCAAAGCATTGGCGTTTAGTAGCAGTGAACGCGAGATAGACTTTAAACGGGTAGAAATATCCAGGAGGAGGCTATAACTGATTGGTGGCTACAATCGAGGCGCGAGTGAATATCAATCATCAAACACACAGTGATAGCACATAACTTTATGGCTATAGGTGGCGTGAGCCACCGCCCGATCAAAATGGCACAGCCGGATACATCCATCCCATCCGATGTGTCATCGTCGAGTCTGTATATTTTAGGAATGGTCGGTATTGCCGGGAGTAACAGATCAAGTTTCACTGTTGCCTAAATCTGGGCCATTCGCGGACACAGGAAAAAAAAAACTTGTCAGTTTTATGTTCTGGCTACCTTTCGCGGCCATTTTAAAAGCTGAAGCAAGAGAAGTGGCTCTCACTGAGGGCACGTGACAAGGAACACAGATCGACAAAGCCTGGCCAGCATGACGGTAACTGTGCAGAACTGCCGATAGGCGCCTGCAGCTATGGATTTTCCGAGACACGACAGTGGCATCACAACACACAGCCTAGCAAGAAGAAGTAGCGAATTCCGACCCTGCGGTGCATTTTTGTGCAGTTACGCATATTAACCCCCCCCCCTCCGCCCCCCTTCCCGTTCCAGATTAAGGCTGTACCAGTTCTGTGAAAGAGCGCACAAAGGAGAGTCATTTGAGCACGAGGATGTGTACTGCGAAGGTTTCATTTTTTTTTTTACATTCATGGCGGCTGCTGCCACGGTGATAATGAAGCGGCGAATATCTCCGTGGTGTTCCCTCTGCTCAGTGGCAGGTGCCAATAAAGACGCGAGGAAGGGCACGTGTACTGCCCGTTGGCGATGGAAAACTGGTCAATCAACTCCCGTCGTGTCCCATGCAGGAAAAAATCAACCACGATGCTGGCTCGGGAACAAAGGTGGGGGAAAAAGAAAGTCTGCAGAGCAAATACTTTAGAATCGCACACTCACCCTGTTTTTGCAAGTTTTGCTTCGCTACGAGTGTTGAAGATTGGGCGAGTTGGTTCGTGGTACTTGAACTGGTATAGCGCATTACGGGGAAGAAGAAACGGCCGAGCAGACCGACACAAGAGGACAATAAAGCTCAGTTGGAAGTTGGCGCTCTGTCCTCTTGTGTCGGTCTGCTCGGCCGTTTCTTCTTCCCCGTAATGCGCTATACCAGTTCAAGTGCTACGCTCCACCTTCGACCTCATATTTAGCGTTTGCGAGAAGGCTGTGCGCACTCGCTACACACTCCGACAGCTGCTGCGCTGTGCTCCCTATACCGGGCTGCAGAAATGGACAGTTCGCTAAAATCTGCAAGGCGGCTTTCCGGTAAGGTGCGCTTTCCCACCGAAAACTATTGTTCACAGCCAGCTTTTCTCGCTCGTTGTGCTCTTACCTCCCTGAATTCCAGCGAAGGCACGCGAGTACAACAAAACGTCAAGGCGCTGATTCTTGCTCTCCCGAGGGCTGCACAAGATAGTGCCTTTTTTTTTCTTCAACCACACGCTCAACAGAACGTGTTTTGCCCCAACTAATACAATGAGATTGTTCCGCTTCGTACGTAGCCTCAGCCATCGCATGGTGGACGACATGAAACCTGTCGTTCCTAAGGAAAAGGGGAAAGGCGAAAACACAGTGAGCGCGAGAAGCAGTCTGTGAACGAGCTAGGTTTTGGTCGGAAAATAAACCTTACAGTAAAGCCGCCTTGCAGATTTTGACAAACCGTCCATGAGGCGCCTTCTTCCTCTTCTAACCACTACACCCACTCCGAGAACGGAATATCTACAATCAAGGCACGAGTGGAAATATAAATAATTTACTGCAAAGTGCCATACCCAGACAGAAACCTGTCCGGCTGGACAAAATTATGGGAATGATAGATATCTGCAGCAGGGTTGAATTTTACTTTTCTTTTAACTGTGTTTGACTGGGAATTCATTTCAGCATTAACTCCAGTAAGCAAATTAGGTATTTCTATTCCATTTTAACACAGGGCAGAAGTTCTGAGCAGCACAGGAGGGGAAAAAAGATACATTTAGTTTTTGTTCACTAAGTATTACGGCAAGTTGGCGTTAGCAAGCCGCCCGATAAAAATAGTACAGCCATATCAATCCATCCATCCATCGACCTGCGCTTCGCGTCTAGTTCTCACCTTTCACCGTCGCTATAGTTTATGGCGCGGGGAAGCTAGCAGCAAGATAAAATTTGAGAAGCGATTGAGAGAAATTGGGGAGGAGCGTTGGGCTAGCAAGGTTTTCAGCTACTTGTACATGAGGAATGTCGATACAAAATGGAGAAATCGAACCAGAAAATTGACGGGTAAGTACTTGGAAAAGAGCAGGGGGCCAAACAAAAAAGAACTATTGTTTAAGAAGAAGGTGAAGGAAACGGAGACCGATATGTGGAGAATCGGCATGATTAAAAAGTCCGCACTAGAGATCTATCGAACTTTTAAGCAGGAAATGGGATAATATGATAATACTCGGGATAGTTCTCTACTGTTTGAGGCCAGGACGGAAGTATTGCGCACGAAGACATGTCGGGCCAAATACGAAGGGGTAGACACGGTATGCAGTGCGTGTGGAGAGGAGGAGGAAACTGCCGAACACCTGATAATGTTCTGTAAAGGGCTCCACCCGGTAGTTCAGGATGATGGCGCAGAGTATTTCAAAGCACTGGAGTTTACGGACAGCGAGAGCAAAACAGACTTTAAGCGGATAGAAATAACGAGAAGGAGGTCGTCTGATTGGAGGTTATTTGAAATGAAGGCACGAGTGAAAATTAAAATTCTACACTGCAAAGTACCAGTCCTGAACTTCACCATTTAAAGAAAAAAAAAAGATAAATCTAGTTGTTGGTTACTCAACATTGCGGCTAGATGGCGTTAGCCGCCGCCCGATGAGGGTACTTGGCCACATTATCTATCCATCTATCTATGAGAAGGGTACAACCATATCAATCCATCAGGCACTGCGCCGTGCTCCCGACTGGGTTGCAGAAATTAGGTGCCTTTTCTCATCTTCTAACCACTACCACCACCAATCCATGTATCTATCGCCAGACAAGCGAGTTCCTCCTCGGTTCAAATGCAAACCCGTGCGGCTGGCGTGGTTGGCTCGCTTAGTCAGAAACGAGGCGTTGACTGGAAAAAAGGAAGAGGGAGAGGGTGGTCGGTTGGCTCAAGCGCATCCACTAGGCGATCGCTGTAAGGAGAGTGCACACGTGCTACTCCTCCAGTCCGGCCGTGTTCTGTCGTGGTGGTGGTTCGCGTGTTCTCGGGCCCTGATTATACGCCTCACCAGCAAGCAAGCGCGACGTACGTGAAGGGACTCTCTTTCCTCAAGCAACACACGGTAAGCAGGCGTTTTTTTTTTTTTTTCCTCTATGCGACGTCTCCTATGAGAACCGCCGTACAGTAAGTAGCCTGCCTGGCTGCCGCAAAATCTTCAGCGGGTGCGTATACCTGGTGCTATAAAAACAAAAAAAAAAAGTTCTGATTCACGGCTATCGCGTACTTGCGCTGCGTAGTCGCGAAGGACTTTTCCCGGGTGGTGTGTCAAAGCTCGCCGTTTGGCGAGCTTTGAACGGATGGCGGCGACGCTATGCACTGGGGAGTAGGCAGACATTTTTTTTTTTTTTTCGTCAACATCGGTCGGGGATTTCGATAGCGCAGTCGGGCTTGCGAGGGTCGCCGTGACTTGCAGGCGTGATCGAGTGCGAAGCAAATTTAATTCCAAGGAATGCCGTGCACGATGTCAGCGTCACCGGAAGACTGCACCTAAACGCCGTGCCAGAGGACTGGGTCCATTCACGCGGGTGACTGTGTAAGTCACTTGGACTTGTGGTCGCGTGTCGATAGCCCCGATATTCACGAAATTCTCGTTCTGAGGACGGGTTTTATCACCCGGGAACAGGTGACGTCGAGAAAGGCCCTCGGGGGCCATAACCGCGGGCCAGAACACACTGGTGTTGTTGTTCTGTTCTCCAAGCCCTGTTACTTACTGCACCACACTTCTGTCTTTCATAATGAACCTTTACCAACCAGCCTAACTGGCTGTTTTGCTACACAAATTAGGGACGAATGGCGGGATGCGGGAGCCGTGGCTAAAAGAAATCGCCGCCGACACCATCATTGTTGTCACCGCGCGGCGTTCGAGGGTTGGCGGCCGTGTGGCTCGCTAAACTTGAAACCGTGGTGGTGTCCACTATGGTTAGTGGTGAAATCACCACGGGCTTTAAGCCTAAGTCAGGAAGTGACCGGAACGAGGCACACGCCATTTTCGAGGAACTGTAGCTCCTCATCTTTCTCAAGTGCAGTTTGATATAACACACGGGGTGATTCATAAGCACAAAGATGACCGCAACCGTCAATCACTAAGGCCGAGAAAATCGCGCCGGGGCCAGAAAACTGCGTCAGCAAGCAGTGCGGCCGCGGCCACGTCTGTGTAGAGTACTCGAGCAGCCGGTCTTCGCTGTGCGGGCCGAAACCTCGAGGCACTTTTGGGCTCTGAAGTGGTGTATCTCCTGAGGAGCATGCACGGCCTAGTTGTCAAGCTGACCACGTCAGAGCCTGATACTGCCCCAAGGCAGAGCGAAAATCGGCTGTTCGCGTGCTTTACACGGACGTGGCTTCGGCTGTGCATTATTGTCTTCGGTAAATATCTACCATTCTTGGGAAATGGCGCGCATGACAGTTACCACGGCTGCAGCCGTCGTAGCTGTCGTCAGCAAGCCGAGCAAGCCGTACCGCAGGCAGTGAGCAAAACAATAGTCGATGGTGAAGTCCCCGATGGATGGAAACTGAGCAGGATGAGCATGATCTATAAAGGAAAAGGAGACAAAGCTGACATAAACAACTAGCATCCTATAACAGTGACATCAGTGCTCTAGAGGCTGGCGATGCAGATTATAAAGGAAAGACTGCAGGCATGGATAGAGGATGAGGGGGTGCTGGGGGAACTGCAGAATGGGTTTCGGAAACGCAGAAGGTTGGAAGACAATCTGTTCTCACTGAAGCAGTGCATCGAAATAGCAGAAAAGGAACACGGGTCCCTGTGGCTAGCATTTTTGGACATCAAGGGAGCGTAAGATAGCGTGGTTCAAGACGATTTGTGGGTAATGCTGGGCACACTAGGTGTGGAAGATGGAGTCACTAATCTTTTAAAGGATATCTATAAAAGTAACAGGGTAGTTATAAAATGGGAAAAAAAGGTAACCAACCCCACAGAGATAAAGTGGGGGCTTAGGCAGGGGTGTCCTCTATCAACCTTGTTAAGCATGATGTACCTACAAGGATTAGAGGCAAAAAGAGAGGGGAGTGGACTTGGCTCCAACCTCTATTTCATCAAACAAGGAAAGCTCATTGAACAGGCACTACCAGAATTGACGTACGCAAATGATGTAGTGCTAATGGCCGACAACAAGAAAGATTTGCAGATATTGATGGACGTCTGTGGTAATGCGGGAGATAGGTTAGGTTTCAGATTCAGTAAGAAAAAATCAGCAGTCATGATTTTTAATGATAATGAAGGTAGTGAGCTTAGTATACAGGAGGTCACGCTAGAGATAAGACAAATACAAATATATGGGTGTATAGATAAGTAATGGGACCGAATACCTAAGGGAACACGAAATATACGCGACGACTAAAGGTAACAGGAATGCAGCGGTGATGAAAAATGGGGCACTGCGGAATAGACCTCTCCCTGTCTGTAAACAGTGTGACGTCACTGCGGGCACCCCGCCCACCATACCCTCTCTCGGAGCAGGTGCTGGTTGGCAAGAAAGTTCCGCTGGTGGCATCTTTCTGCATATTAGAGCTGCGTGTCTGCATTCCTTCGGCAGAAAAAGCCACAGCTTCTGAAAGAATGTGGTTGCCGAAGGGTCACTGCTCATATATAGTCGTCGTGGATGGTTGGATGGATGGCGAAACTTTATTTAGAATACTGAGAGACACGACTATAGCACGCAGTGGGCTTCACCCACGTAGATGGCAGCCACAAAAAAATCCGATCTTTTTCGAAAGTGAACGTTTTGAATGTTCACGGTGACTGGCACTTTCAGAAATATTTGCATGACATGGATGTAAACTTATTCGATTTCCATCGCGGCATGTGCAACGCAGTTTTAAACGAGGTACAGCATTGGCGGCAGCATGGTTTTAAGCTGCTGAGCCCGACGTCGCGAATATGATTCTCACTCATTGCACAAAAGTCTGATCGGAGATGAATGAAAAAAAAAAAACACTTCTTGCCGTGCGTTAGGCTGGCGTTAACATATCCTCGTGAACAGGGAAGTGAAATTCTGCCGTTGCGCTTCTCAATAACCCAGTGAAAATTCGTGTGACGTAAAACCCGACAACGTAATAATATGTAATATAATCTGGCACAGTTATCTTGCTGAATTAATATTGCTCCTTTACGCCTGATACGCAAGCTTCTAACGCGCATTGTCACTTCGTAAGGATCGAGCCGTAAAAGTACAAAGTAGATGAGAAACCGAAATCTCCGCTGTTTCCATTAACACGTATCAGGTATCCAATATTACGAGTTGTAGCCGTGGTCAAGCGTATATTCAGATTCGGCAACGCTACAACATGCTTATAGCTCAAGCGTGTATAGTCGTATATATCACCCGGAGATCATGCACTTTTATTTCTCTCCACGCCGCGCATACTCTGAGCTGTACCCACTCGCAGATGATTGCGTTGAATGCATTTTCACTTTGACTAAAATGTCAGATCGTAAAGTTCCATCGACAATTGGTTACTGCAACCGGCCCACAACGAATACTGCAGTGTTTTCGCAAACAGGACGCATCGCTTTTTTCACACTGCACACACCGCGTACAATAGTTGAGAGTTTTAGCAAGCTATACGGAAACAGGTTACGGAAATACGACACGGTTTCTTTCCGTATGCGCGTACAATGGTCGCGCATGCGCACTCGTCAGCCGGTTCCGTGTTGCCGTCATTCCGTAACGTGTTTCCGTAGCTTGCTAAAACTCTCTATTCCCAGTTTCACCGACCGTAAAGGTGAACCAATATTATTATAGTTTACGGTTAACGTGATAGCGGAGGTTAAGGGAATGACGTTACCGTGCAGCAAACGTTCGTTGTAGACAGCGTCTTATAGTTTAGCAGGATAGCGTTTACGTGCGCCACCTTGGATGGTGGCGCCACCTATCGAATGGGTAATAAGCTAAAGACAGTAAAAAGAAAAAAAAACGGGAATGTTTGCCTATGCCACCACGCTACTCATTGTTACGAGTTTATTTTACTAACAATAAAAGCGAATAAACATGAACCACGCACCAAACGCGGAAAAAATTATGTTGCCGATTTGTTTACATCGATATTGTGGTTAGGCCTAGGCGCGTTCGAAATGGGAAGCTATCTCAAAAATTACGCCAACTTACTCGGTAAAACTCGGTCATCGAAGCTAACTGAAGCCAAGCGATGCCACTTTAAACAGTCGTTTGCTGCGAACAAGGTGAATCTTTCAACAACTACGTCAAAATCACTTCGGAGCGGACGTCCGAGAGCGCCGCCATGTTTTACGTACACTACGTACACCTACGCTACCACCGGGTAAAGTTAAATTTGAAAAATACCACGCATACGGTAAGCGGTATACGGAAAAGGTACGTATCTATGGGTGCGCACTTCGATCCCGCTATCACGGTATCTCGGTAAGCCCGGTACACTATAACTAGGAAGATTTTAGAATAACGTTTGCAGGCGCTGCGGGCGTTGCCGGCGTAGCGGGCGCCATATGAGATTTAGAATAGCGTTTGCCCCTCCTGCAAACCGTAACGCATAATCGCAGCGACGTTGTAGCCTCGAATACAGAGTTTGCGGGCCGCACACGCCACCCGCTATTTCGTATTTTCTGCGTGCGGGCCACGAACGCGAACGGCGACTCGCGCTACGACGCATGCGCAGTGGCAGCGACCGCTACGCAAGGGCTCGCGGTATGCTATTCTAAAACTCCCTACTGTCTAATGGGTATTCGACGAGCTTTCGTATAGCCGAGTAAAACCAGATGGCTTACGGTTGTATAATTTCGCAACTGTCACCATGGTACCGACGAGAACACATGTTCAGTTTTATTGAAATCGGCGAATATCGAAAAATCATTCAAGTTCCCCTTTAACCAGCTGGTAGCTGAAGATAACGACCACAGTGACATCAGTGCAAGTCATATATAGACGCGGTCCTGTTGCTCGCTAAGCCTCAACCCCTGGTTGTCTCGTCTATGGTGGCTAGTGAGATTACCACACTGGCGCCCAACACGGGGCCAACTGTTTTGCGAGCACTGGCCGTAAATCAGATTACCGCAGTGCCCAAGTTTTAGTTTACTTTAACCGCCAACTTATGTTCCCGTCACTTCCTGTTCAGTTGACGGTCTGTGCTTCTACCCATCTGCTTGTCGTAATCCTTTCCTTCCGTGCAGTATACCCCGATCTGGAATCAAACCCGCCACCTTGAGCTTATCAGAGCGGTGATACCTGCTAATTAAAACCATGACGGGTTAAGTGCCCCGCCGCGGTGGTCTAGTGGCTAAGGTACTCGGCTGCTGGCCCGCAGGTCGCGGGTTCAAATCCCAGCTGCGGCGGCTGCATTTCCGATGGAGGCGGAAATGTTGTAGGCCCGTGGGCCCAGATTTGGGTGGACGTTAAAGAACCCCAGGTGGTCGAAATTTCCGGAGCCCTCCACTACGGCGTCTCTCATAATCATATGGTTGTTTTGGGACGTTCAACCCCACAAATCTAATCTAGTCTATCTTGATGGGTTAAGTCCCTACTTTTTCTGACGCATGTGTGGCGCGAGAAACCCACGCGCGTGCCGATCGAGCCGTTCGAGCACAGTTTCTCGGACACTTCTTTGGGGCAAAAGCACCAAGTGCCGGGATGGAGAAGAGGCCCCGCTGCTGCTGCGGCAATGAACCAGTGTTGTGTGGAACGGCGTTCCAAGGAACGACGTTCCAGAAACTAGTTCCTTTTAGGAGGAACGCGGGAACGCCAATCAGGGTCGGGGGAATCGAGGGAACGGCATTTTTACGCAAACGTTCCTCGGCATTCAAATGCCCTGCGCACGCACGCAGCACCAACTGTTCTAGAAACGTTGCGCAGCACATCATGAAGAATATATAGGGTGGACGGGCGGTCGCGCGCCGCTGTCATGTGTCATTCATCCTGGTCTTTACTTCAAGGAACCCACCGGAGGTGCCGGGGAGCGAAAGACGCCGGGACTGATCTTGTGTCGGAATAACAGCTGATATTTAACAACAAAGCTCCTAATGAAATAGGATGTCCAGGGAATTATTGACTAGCTTTTTTCTGCAACATGCCCGCACTCTATAGCATCGCATAGCATTGTCTTAATTGTATGGTGCAGTATGTCAAGGGGTTGAAGGTAGTACGGGTGAGGAGTGTGGAAAGGAGGGAGGAGAACGAGCGTAGAGAAAGATAGAAATTGAAAAAAGGGAGAGAAATTATAGAAGGCGAGAGAGCAACTTCTAGGGGATAGAAAGCGGTATGAAAATAGAAAGGAGAGGGAGGGAAGAGAAACAAGATAGAAAAACAGAGAAAGAAATATACCGAAACATGTTTGCTGGCTGCGAACTGCATATACTTCACTTTAGTTGCAAACGGTTCTCTTCCACAGACATTATTTTCTGCTTTCACTGAAATATTGAATCAGCACTCATTAAACGGCCTAAGTATTGTGATTTTCAGTGCTGGAAATTTCATTACATTAGTGCACAGGTGGAGATTTATATTTGAATATCTGAAGCACGGTTGCCCGACTGCGTCTTTGAAAGCAGATGTGAAAAGGACGTAAGTCCGACATGTGTGGAACTTGAAATTGCCGAGAACGAAAGTTTAAGTTAGACATGCCTGCAGTAAAGCCGTTGTTCTCTAGAGAATTCGTCCAGGAGTGTTTCTTGATGTTTCGTACAACATCCCGTGAGTGATGTTCAATTCGATCGTGTAATACACGTAGCTCAGTGTGAGCTTTAATTTTCTCACTTTATTCCGCAAAAGAATTATC